>NC_046161.1:57464848-57764848 GCF_011064425.1 Rattus rattus
GGTTTGAAAGATCCTGCATCTGAAAACAAAAGGTTTATACCCCTTACAAGAAAGCCAAATTATCTTTGAAATCTAGATACTCTTCTCCCCGACAGTCAAAGGGATTTTACCAGCCAAGTGCAAAAGGGAGGGAAGGGGAGTCCGTTCCCTCTGCATTACCTCATCATCTTGCTCCCAGATTGTCAGTCCTTTAGCATGGGTCCTCTGGTTTTAACCTGCTTTTCCTAGCGGAAGTCCTTTACCAGGATTCTAGAACACAGAAGTCCTCACAGGTCCTCCCTCACCTCCTCTGCCCAAACAGGTGAGCACATACCCTGCCCTGCAGCCCTGCTGCTTGCTGCGCTGCTGTCTAGAAGAGGTGGGAGCTCCGCATTGCTATCTACACTCAGCCACAGCACGCTCCCTTGCGGCCAGGGGAAGGAAAAAGGCGTTTTCTCAGCTGTTTTATTAGTCATTTATTCATCCATTTATTACTGTGTGTGTGTGTACCCATGCTACATCATGTATGTGAACATCAGAGGTCAACTCGAAAAGAGTCAGCCTTCTCTGTCTCCAACGTGTGTCCCAGAGATTGAACTCGGGCCATCAGGCTCTGGGCTAAGTGCTCTTACTGGAGTCCCAGATGCGTGGCCTTCCTGCCTCCATTGCCTTTGCTCTCAGGGTAGCTATTCAGTGATGACGTGGCCTGAACATGCTCTGTAGAGCCTGTTTACGGGCACTGGCATCTGGACAGGTGCTCATTCTCACAGCTACCCAGGAAGTCTCTGAAAGCCCTGCTGTTATTCTGTTCCATTAGTGAGAAAACTAGGCTCAGGTGTGTTAAGAGATTTGGCCAAGGTGGGTGTGGGATTTGAAGTGCAGAGGCTCCAAACCTGGGCCACTGTTCTAACACAGTGAAGGCGGCGTAAAGTAGCAGTGACTTAGAGCAGGCCCAGGGCCCGTGTAAAGGGCCCGTGTATCTCCAAAGGCCCCATCAGAAAGTAATGCTGGTGAGTGCCTGTGACTTCCGCACTTGTGAGGTAGGGAAGTCTTGAGTGTGAGACCAGCCTGGGATGCACAAGGAGCTCTGAGTTACATAGCTAAAAACAGACAAAGACAGACAGACGGACAAACAGATAAATAGAAAAAATAAAAGCTAACTTCTTTTATAGGCAGAGCTCCTGCACTTTGATATGGTAATGGTGGTGCTCCAGGCAAACCTCACTGGCTAGGAACTAACCTTGGTTCCCCACCACTCTTGCTCCACACCCTAGAGACAGTGTTAATGCAGGGACAGTAAGGCTCCTCTCTCTCTCTCTCTCTCTCTCTCTCTCTCTCTCTCTCTCTCTCTCTCTCACACACACACACACACACACCACTTCTGCCTCATCCTTGATTCTGAGGCCCTTCTGTTCACTGGAGGTAAATCTCCTCTAAAAATCACAAGCATGAAGATAATTTCCTATGGCGGCCCAAATGGTGCAGTTTCTGCCTGACCTGCTGACCTTGTGTGACACAGGCAGTAGGATGGGGAGTGAGGGCTGAGACTCTGCTTTCTGGGTATGAGGGCCCATCTCCACTTGGGCTGCAGCACCCCGCACCCCAAGCCTCAGCCCTGAAGAACCAACTTGTTCTCCATGTAAAACAGGGCCAAGCTGACTTCTCCTGGGCTCAGCAGCCCATGTAAGAAAAGTGCAAGTTAGAAACAAGGAATCCAACTGTTGCTTATACTAACAGCTCACAGACACGACGGCAGTGCCCTCAGACAGCATTTCAAATACAGTTTATTAGTGTGTGATATGAAAAGGGTATTTTTATTGCATGATATAATGCAATGGGACCTTGGGCGCTCTGTGGAAAGACCTCACACTCAGAAGTGTAATGAACCCATAGTCCCAAAAACATTATACTGTACATTAACCTATCATTAATGGCACATTAGGGCCAGGGGCGTTGCACGCTTGCTGGTCAGGGCCCCATCAGGACAGTGTTGAGAAAACCACATAGTCTTCCCAGGCTTAAAACAAATAGAGAAAATAAATATTCCCGACGTCTACAGGCGGCTTTAAAGCAAGTTCAGTCTCTGCTCTGCCTTGCAATGTCAAAGGCTGCCTTTTGACAAGAGGAAGTTAGACATTGAACAAAGAGGCAAAGTACTGTGTTACTGTGTACCCCAGCTAGTGACTACACAGCCTCAGTGCGGCTCAGCAAGGCGTAGACAGAGGACCCCTCTGGCGGTGTGAACCCTGCCTAAAGGGGACACAGACTTGCAGGGTGGGAAGGTGCCTTAGCAGCTGTGAATCCATTTCTCATTTTTCGGTCTGGGATGCCAAGGAATTCAATAAATGTGAAGGAAGGTAACAGAGCCCAGCAAAGAAACGGCAAATGAGGTAACAAACAAACAAACAAACAACAACAACAAAAACCTGGCCAATGAACACTAAAAAGAGCAAACCAAACCCATTTATTCTCATACTTAATAAAAGAAACGCCAATCGAACAACAGACACATTTACCACTGATCAGACGGCAATGATTAAAGGATGATAATTTATATCAAATAAGATAGGAAAATTGGCTTCACATATCCAGCCTTAAAAATCTACATAAAGCCATTGTCTTAAAAAAATTAAGTGTATGGGGGGAGGGCGGTAATGGGGGAGGGGGGAGGGGACACCCATATAGAAGGGGAGGAGTAGGGGTAAGGGTAGGGTTAGGGGTTAGGGGGATGTTGGCCTGGAAACCAGGAAAGGGAATAACAATTGAAATTTAAATAAGAAATACTCAAGTTAATAAAGAAATAAAAAAAGAAAAAAAATTAAGTGTATGTATATACACATCATATATATATGGATATGTGTATGAGCCACGGCATGGGTGCTGAGCTCAGAGGACAGCCTGCTGGAGCTGGTCTCTTCTTATACCATGTGGGTACCAGGAATTGAACTCAGGTCGTCTGGCTTGACAGCAATCATTTCTACCCAGTGAGCCATCTTGCTAGTCTGAGATCATGGGGGAGGAGGAGGAGGGGGAAGAGGGGGGGGGAATGGGGGGGGAGGGGGGGGGGGGGGGGGGAGGAGGGGGAGGGGGGGGGGGAGGGGGAAGGAGGGGGGGGAAGGAAAAAAGGAAGAAGGGAGAGGAAGAGGAGGAAGAAGGAAGAGGAGGAAGGAGGAGGAGGAGGAGGAGGAAGAAGAGGAGGAGGAAAGAGGAGGAGGAGGAGGAGGAGGAGGAGGAGAAGACAAGTTTCTCCTGTAGTAGGTGAGTGAGTGATTAACCACAACACAGTTAGGAATAGCACCTGGGAACCTAGCGCTTCCCATTTCCTGAGCTGAGCGCTTTCTCTTTCAGCCTGACCTCAACAGAACTTTCACAAGACATCAACAGTGAGCTAGGCACTTCCTGGATCACCGGGCAAGTGACAGGATGGAGGACATGGAAACTGGGCAAGGTCAGGGCTCTGGCTTCGCCTGAAGCACAATCAGATTTCTTTCTGGAAACATCTACCTCCTTAACATAAACAAGGAGAAGACCTAGGAGCCCAGCACAGGAGAGTGTTGCTGCAGCCCCTGCCAGGCTGGGGACTTAAGTGCTCTCCTCATCCTCCATCTTCCCTTCTTCTTGATATCTTTGGGCAAGAGACTTGGCGGCAACACTCTGAAATGCTGGATTTTGTTTGTCCTAGGGTCTGCCAGCACACGCGGTAATTACAATGTTGATTAGTAAACAGTTCCAACATATGACAGACAATGCGGCTAAAGCCTACAGTTAGGTCAATAAGTGATTTAGACTTGCCATTTAAAAAAAATCTCATTTAAATTTTGCATACATTAATCACTACCATACTTCAAGGTTCTGATATCCACCTGACTACAATATTAAAATAAAACTTGCTGCCCCAGGGAAATCCTACTTATTCTTAATTGTTTCCAGGCTTTGATGGGCTTTTAATCTAAGATTAATTTATGCAATTTTAAATAACTCTTCTTATGATTAATAAGCTTGAAAATTAAAAGGAGTCTAAAGCAATTATAATGAGCATTTGGTCATAACCTCATTAGATGAGGGAGTGAAGGGTACAGCTTTGGAATTCTTACAAGACTACAATTTAAGGTTACTTTTAGAGAAGTCAAACACAGTCCCAGCAATTGCAAAGGCAGGTTAGCAGAGGTCAGTGTTAAAATGACGGCCAGCAAGATTAGCATAGTAATGATGTTCCCGACAGAAGGGAAGGACGCTGGGAAGGATGGGGAGACAAGAGGCTCCTGGCTTCCAGCGCGGTCCTGGCTCTCTTGGTTAGAGACCTTCAAGGGCTTTTGGAAAGAGGTAGATGGTTAGGACAGTTTCTGCTCGATGATCAGTTTTGGGCTAGAACCTGACTTCACTCCATCCAGCAGACCTCAGCCCAGTGTCCCTTTTGCTGGCCACCTACTGTCTGTCCAGGCCCTCTGCTGAACAACCAACGGGGCATCCTGCTTTACTGCTCCACTCTAGAAGGGCCCTCCCAGGTAGGTTCGGTCCAGCTCAGCTCATGCTGCCCACCACATTTGCAAGGCCATCTTTATTTTAGCCAAGGTGGGGCCCTCACTGTCCTCTGATGTCCCTGGACTCAGCCTGTGTCTTTTCTTTCATGGAATGTCTTCTCTCACCTCTCCAACAGCAGTGATGGTAGCTACTGAGCGCTTACTGTATGTCAGGCCATTGCTAAGCAAGTGACATTTTTTAAAAATTTCACCTAAAAATGACACTTTGGCTAGAGAAATTGTTCAGTTGGCAAAGTGCTTGCCTCACAAGTGTGAGGACATACACTGCATCCCCAGAGCGAAACTGGGGTACTTGCTTGTGATTCCAAGGCTGGGAAGGCAGGGCACAGGAAGATAGATCCCTGAGGTGTGGAGCCCCAGGCTAGTGAGATACTCTGTCTCAAAGCAAAGACAAACAAATAAAATCCAAGTATCTTTTTAAGGTTATCATTGGTGTGATGAGACACCATGACAGAGCAGCCTGCGGAGGAAAGGGCTCTTTGGCTTATGGATCCACACCACTGTTCATCACTGAAGGAAGTCAGGACAGGAAGACAAGCAGGGCAGGAACCTGGGGACAGGAGAAAGCAGAGGCCATAGAGGAATGCTGCTTATTGGACTTGACTCCAAGGCTTGCTCAGCCTGCCTCCCTCGCCCCACCAGCTGGGGACATCAGCCTGCTTTCTTAAAGAAGCCAGAAGCACCAGCCCAGGGATAGCCCCACCCACAATGGGCTGGGCCCACCCCCATCAATCACTAATTAAGAAAATGCCCTTCAGGCTTGCGCACAGCCTGATCTTATAGAGGCATTTTCTTAACTGAGCCTTCCTCCTCTCTGATGACTCTAGCTGTGTCAAGTTCACATAACACTAAACCAGACAATTCCTCAGAAATGAACCCCAGCATTGACGTCTCGTCTCCACCATATGTGTATACACACACACACACACACACACACACACACACACACTCGCTCATGCTTTGTAAACTGAGGTTGGCAGGAAAGGAGGAGCTCTCAGCTCTCCTGCCACTTTCTAATTCCTGAACTTGGTTGCCTTTCCTACCTGAGAGGCTGAGGTAGAGCCGAGTGTTCTCCCTGACCACCGTGGTTCCCCAGCCACACCTCCTGACACTATACACACTCAAGAAGGGAGGGCTCGGCTTGTCCCGGTTCTCCAAATACCACCAATGGGTGTGCCTTGGCTGTTCCTGAGGACACTGACAGGTCTGACAGTCTTTCCACACCTCGCAACACACACACACACACACACACACACACACACACACACACACACACACACACACACACACACACACACACTTCACTGCTCCTCTTAGCCGTTTCCTCCAAGCACAGGCCCATTACATCTCAATGCTGACCGGAACAGACACACAGACACAAGAGTCAGGATTCCTAACTGTGCGGAGCAACGGCACACCAGTGCCCACCACGGAGACCGCTGAACCAGTGGTCGTTAACTGTAAACATCCCCCACACCCGAACTTGTTCCAAGTCCAAGAAGCTACAAACTGGAGCTGCCCAGGAATCTTAGACGTCAACATAACCTAATCAGACTGCACGAGTGAGACCTACACAAGTCAAGCAATGAGGAGCTTACAAACATACGTCCATAAATTCTACCTTATGCTGGAAATTCACAGCGAAATGTAACCTGTGTCATGGGCATTACCCTTTCCATTAAAATTTATTATTTATTAATAATTATTATTTTCAAGACAGGTTCTCATGCAGCTCAGGCTAGCCATGAGCTTGCTATGTAGCCTTGGATAACTATGACTTCCTCGATCCTTCTGCCTCTATTGTTTGAGTGCTGGGATTATAAGGCTGTACCACCACACCTGGCTTATGCTGGGCTGGGAAGCAAACCTAGGGCCTTGTGCTTGCAAGAGAGTGCTCTACCAATGGAGTCACATTGCCAGCCCCGCCTCTCCCGTTTCACAGTGAAGGCATGAGCTAACTAAACAGCTGTGCTTGTTCTGGGGACCCTGCTTTGGATGTCCAACTCTGGCTCACTGGGGTGCTAGTCTCATGAATATGGGGGAGGGCACTCTCCTCTCTATTCTGAGAGGCCCCACTCTCTTGTTCACAAGCCTCTCAAAGCTCTTGCCACAGTTTGGCATCGACAGGGTCTAATCCCAAGCTGGTCTGGAACTCTCTGTGCTGTTGACTGTGACCCTGAATTCCAAGATCCTTTCTGCATCTATTTAAGTGCTGGGATTACAGATGGCCCCTCCTTGCTCAGCCCTACAGGGGATTTTGTTGTTACCCTCTGTCTAACAGAGACTACCAAAGAGCTCTTTGGTGCCTTTACTGGGACAGCCGCAGAGGATGCAGTGCCTGAACTGAGCGCTCTGTCCTCTGACTTCTCTTACAGCTGTGCAACTCAAGTGGCTGACTTGTGGCTGCTTGTTCCCACACTTCAGGACACAACACCAGGAGCTACAACCCACTGAAGGCTAACACGAAGCTTCCTCCACAGAGAAGTCTTGACATAAGAAAATGTCATCTGCTTCCAGCAACACTCTCAGGTTTGATTCCCTTGCTTGGTGGCTGGGTTTAAGAAGCAACACAGACACTGTGCTGTCCTCCACTCAAACTCTGGACACCTTAATCTATCATCTACACATAGTATGTGCTCAGTAAAGTCGGTTGAGTCATGGAAGCTTCCCCAAGAGGACCCAGGTGCCTGGAAGCTATTTATTTCTGTAATGGTGCCTGGGACCAACAGTGTGGGAAAGTTGTGACCAGAGAACTAGGGTCAAACTCCACCCTCAGTTTTTGACATAGGATGCTAAAACCAATGAACAATAAAACCTTAAAGTGTCCATGGCTTCCCTTTAGATAACCACTTACTTAGCAGATCTGGTGTAAGCAGTTGGTTGGGTGTTTTGTCTCTCTCCTTGTTGTGCTGTCTGTACTAAGGGTCTGGTTTCAAGTAGGCTTTGGCTGTGCATATGCTGCCTTCCGCTCCTACTCATGGCCCTGCAGATGAGGACAGGGGATAGGACTGTGGCAGTGAGCTGGGCAAAGCATGCCAAGGCTGCAGGGCACTCGACTTAGTCTTACTCATTTCTTTGTGGAATATTTATGCTTCGTTGCTCTGGAATAGTCACTCGGCTGAAATCCTCAAAGCCATAGTAAGCAACCCCCTGCCTACTACACATCCATAGTAGTCCCGGACTCCGGGCAGTGGTGAACCTCTCTGAGCTGGCTTTAATGCAGCATCACAGTGGGAGTAGGAGAAAGCCACAGTATCCACCTGAAGGTAAAACGAGGAGGTGCATGGGAGAACGCTAGCTCTTGCTCTTTAAAAGATGTCATTGGCTTGGAATAATTTCTCTTTCAGATCTTATTTTATAAGGCAGGATCTATGTTTCCCAGCTGCTATCTCAAACTCGTAGGCTCAAGAGAGCCTTTCATCTCAGCCTCTTAAATAGCTGTGACCGAAAGCCTATGCCAGTAAGTACATACATAATTTTAAAGTCATCACACACATATACATCAGAATTCTTTCTGAATGTGTCAGTCACAAGTTCTGTGCAACCATTTCTTTTATGTCCATCAAGCTGGTTCTGAGAAAACGGACTAAGGTAACAAGTTTGCCCCGGGTGGGTATCAGAGTATGGTACCCTCTCTTATGACCTAAGCTGTTTCACATTTGTGCACAGTGATAAGTGCACACACAGACCCCACTCTGTCCCGGGGGGCCTGGCCCACAGTCTCCCCAGATGCCCAGAGCCAAGGGAAACCCTTTCTTCTCTCAAAACTCATTTTACCCATCAAATAAATTCTTCTTATTTCAATTCAGTAGACATTTGCTAAGTGTTGGTCTCAGGTTAGGCTGGATGCTAAAGACACAGAGAGGGTGATAAATGGGACCTGCTCAGTCCTCTAGGAACCAGGATCTGGTTTATGACTATTGCCAGTGACAGCTGTGGGAAGGGTAACGTGCTAGAGGAAGCTCCCTTCTTAACCAAGCGGGCCTGGAACGCAGCAGAAGCGAAAAGCTGGTGGCTCAGTAAGAGTTCACCATGTGGCTGGGGAGTGGTCTGTGGCATAACACAGGACAGTGCTCCAGGCACCCAGAGCTGCCAGAACCAGGGGGCCGAGACAAGGGAATGGGGAGAAAGGAGGGCTGGGTACCTCTATCAGTTTCATCACTGAGTGGCTGATTAATCCGTATCTCTCCTGCTGGGCTGCAAACTGACTGGAGTCAGGACCCAGGGTCCACATGATGCCCCTCCCCAAAGCTGGGTTGGGCACCGTGTGCTGAGGCTCGGGACGGAGCCTGGCAAGTGCTCACTGAGATTCTCACTCTGCCCCTCCACAGCAGAGAAAGCTCATGAAACAGCCTGCACCGTGAGTGCAGGGGGCTATAATCTTGCTGGCCCTGACAGCCCGCCATGCACGCCTCAAGTGCTTAACCCACTTTTCAGGACCCCAGCCCAGGCTCTGCAGACCTCCTGACAGGGGCCAGACTTGCTCGGGAGAAAGACCTTTCCAGCATCTGCCAGCTTCTGGGGTTGCCTGCCTGTCTTCCGAAAGCTAGAGGGAGATCATTCCAGAGGCAAGACTGTGGTTTAAAAAAAAAAATCATGTTTAATTTAAAAATTAGAAACTGGAGCAGGCTGTGAGCACAGGGGTTGACTGAAACAAAATTTAAATTCCTGTCAAGCCCATTTAAACACGGGGGCCCTTCATAGACAATTAGCTGCTCCCTGTGAATGCTGAATAAACTCAGGCCTGGTCACTGTGAGGAGAGAGGCGTCTACTGTGAGGCACTGGAAAAAAAATTAACTAAAATCAGGCGGTATGAAATATTTAGCCTTCCAGTATATCACAGGGGTCTGCAAGTGTAAACAAGACAAAAATCGATTCCTCGGTGCCCTCAAATCAATCCCCAAAATGGCGAGGGCATCTGCTTTTGGTAAATTTTGTTTACATCGGCAGATTTGCCCTAATTGCGGCTGTTTATCTCTCATGGTCCCTGGGGCCCTAATCTCCCGATTACTAATACTTAACACTCATTTCACATCTAAAGCTACTTCTAATCCTCAACAGGTTTGGGGGGCTCTTAAAATGACTGGAGCCTCGGAGGCGGCCCGGCCTCTTTGTGAAAGGCCTATTTTCCTATCTACTACCAGCTGGGCCCAATCATCACCAGGGAGCTCCACAACAAAGGTGCTAAAAGGCTCCTCCACAATGCCTGCCGCTCCGCCGGGGATTGCGGGGATTGCCACGATGAAAAGGAGCTTTGATGGGAAATCTGAACAAGAGGCTAAAGCATTCCAGCCAAATAAAGTTACTGTCATAATCAAATGCTGTCAATCACCATGAAAATCCAATTAAAAAATGTCTCAGCACAGCCCTCTTAAGTGGAAAAATGTACCCTATTTATACAAATTTTTGTCAACTCCACACCGATCCCACAATTAGAAAGTCCTGCTATTAATTGAATCCCCCTCCCCCGCAACTTTAGATGGAGATGCAGGTCGCACTGAAGCCTTCTGAGGGAGCCAAGACAAACACAGGCTATTGGTGTACAATTAAGAGTTAATCGGGTTACATTTGAAAATTCCATTTTTATTTGTGCCAAGGGAACCTTTGCTCGAATAAATGAAGGGTTCCTATTCTGCAACTTCAGAATCAGTGACCATTTATACGAAGCTAGCAGAGGAGTGGGAAGCAGGATACGGAAGAAACTAGTCCACACTCCAGCAAATGTCTCTCGGTAGACCAGGGCCTGATGTTTAATTCGAATCTTGAAAATTAAATAGAGGACGGAAGACCCAAATGTCTGCACTGCCTTTCTGTAGTCTCTAAATGGCCATGTGAACCTCAAATTATCTGCAGACAGGTTTAGCACCCTCCCCTCCCCCCATAACTGTATCTGAAGCTGTATGACTCCCAGTCCCCAAAGGTCTCGCTCAAAACTGCTACAAATTAAAAAGCAAACAACCCATTAAACAAATGCAGCTGGCTACAACTGTAAGCAGGAGGCTTCTCATATTTCCCCAGTCCCTGACATTCCTGGTTAGACGCATTAATAATTGATAAGAACTGCCTCTATTTAAAAGTGTTTTCTCTCAGGGAAAACAGGTCTGCTACCTTCAACAGTAATTCCCAAGTCCTGCGGACTGGCTTCCGGATCCTTTTGTACCTTCAACACTAACCATTTCTGGGCTTCTGCAACCACTCTACCCATAAGCACTGGCGCACAGGTGGCGTGCTTCTGGTGTGCTGACCGATGTGGACCTCAGGCTCCCCTGCTTCTAGTTCATCGGGGAAGAAGGTGCCAGCCAGGAGGCCTCCTCTAGGCCTTGGCTTGCTAATGGCCATTTGGTTTGGAATTAATGGTTGGAGGTGAGCTCTCCAGTGGTCAAGTGAGAGTGGTGTGGAGCAGTACCTGCCTATCACTGCAGGCTGTTCTCAGTCCAGGGTAGGACCAAGACACTAACAACTGCTCTGCTGTTGATGGTCATGTCGTCCTAGCTTGTGAAATGCTTTGAACATTATCCTGTGAACGCAGTAACGCTCTCAGAGGCTGGCTGCACCTGAATGAGCTCTCCCAGCAGAGAGTCAAGTAAAGTTTTAACAGAGCACGTACATTCACAGGGCTGCCCTAACTTACAGTATGTCATAATTTCCAGGGATCAACTGTCCTTGGGTGAGCTTCTTCAGGGGACCTGTTGTGTTTGTGTTCAGATCTTCCTTTCCAGCAGTGTTTATTGACTGGATTAGTGAGAATGGGGCATGCAGGGAATGATTAATAGCACTTAGCTTCAGAATCAAGGCCCGAGAAAGGCACTGAATTATGAGATCACGCTCGTCCTTCTGCAAACTTACAATCTATTGGAAAAAACAAACAAACAAACAAACAACAACAACAACAACAACAACAACTGAGCTTCCCTCTGGCTGTTCCTTCTAGACACCTAGAGGGCTGTAAAAGATAAAACACCACAACAGACCATCTCTGTCCCTACTGCAGGCTGGAGATGCCCGGTCTACTTAGAAACACACATTTCTTACTCTAACCCCCTCAGATGGTTCTGATGAGCTATGAGGGTTGACTGCACTCACTGACTGGCTCTGGAAAGATAGCATGTGCCAGGTGCTGCTCAGAGTGGGGAGTGAGCCCTGCTAGGGGTGAACCCGCAGGGGGAGGACAGAGACCTTAAGAAGGACGAGGGCTGCCTTCTAGGCTGGACACCACAACCAACAGGAGGACCTCCAGACATCTCAGGGTACACAATTTGGGGATGCAGGATACAGTGCAGCTCCCTTAGCCCTCAGTGGATCAGATATGAAGAAAACAGGAGGCCAACCACTCTACCTACTGCACCTAAAATAACCCCTATTCCTTGAGGCTGTGACTGCAACACCCACCTCCGTGTGCCTTGAACTGAGATGCCGAGGAGGTGGCAGCTCCGTAAAACATGGCGCACTGCACGCTGGCGCGCACCAACTGCAGCCTTACACAGGGAAGTCAGAGCTGTAATAAGGGATCGCACTTGGAGCCAGTGAGGCGGCTCAATGGTTAAGGTGCAGCTAACCCTAACTTTCTGAATTTAACCCCCAGGGTCCACACAGTGAGAAGTGACTCCTGAGAAGTTGTCCTCTGACCTCCACATGTGTGCCATGACGCTTGCACATACAACAAATAAATACATGTAATTAAAAGAGAGAAAGGGATCGACTTGAAGGATCGGGGAACATTAACCTCATCTGGAAACGAGCTGTCAAATCACGGTGACTGAGGCTGGGCCTTCTCCATCTGTATATCGACATGTGCGCACACGCGCGCGCACGCACACACACACACACACACACTCTTATCCTCTAAAGTCTCATAAAGAGAGTAAGCAGGCACATCTAAGGAGCGAAGCCTGTTTGCTGGGGTTCTAATCCAGAGTCTTGCTCAAGTGCTAATGCATTATCAGAGATTCAAATTAAAGCTGACTGATTTAGTGCTGTCTCAAGCACCCAGACAGTGACTCTGCCATTGAAATTATATGTAGTCCAAGTGCCAACATGAGCGTCACTAGAGGGTTCCTGTGCATAGGCAAACACAAACATTACTTACTCTAATGGCCTTTAGAACCCGAGGAAAGAGAGGGTGACAGGGCTGTCAGTTGGACTTTGTAAGGATCCACTGCCGTCTGGCAAGGACTTTTGTGTTTAAAGGGGCACTCAGCCAGGACTTCTGTCTGGAAATTCTGAGTGCCACAGCTAATGTGTGTAGGCAAAGTATAGAACCCAAGCAAAAGTGAAGCCTGCAAGGATGAGCCAGATGTTCAGGAACATTCTAAACGGGTTGTATGTAGCCGGTATGTTGGCACAGGTCTGTAATCCTGGGATTGGGACTAAGGAGGACCTCAAGGAATTGGGATGAGGGAAAAGAAAAAAGAAAAATAACAGACATATTGTACTACACAGGCAATAGCCAGATGTAGTGAACGGCATTCACGGTCACAAGAGCTTGCTAACTGCCCTTGGTACTTTGAAAAGTGTAGGTTCCTCCGGCACCCAAGGGGGTTGCGTGAAGGGGCCTTTTCTGAGCTTCAGCCTCTCCAGTAGGATGTGGTGGTGATGCTGGACAGGCTGGGTCCTGTGCTTCCAGAAAGCTATGCATCATCTCACCTTTGTGTCAACCACAGAGACCCCATCTCAGAGGCCAGACGCCCTGTCCTTCTTCAGCCTCCTTTGCCTGCCTCCATGGAACCCTGACCAGCCCCTTTCCTTCTGGTTAACGAATGCACTTGCTGCTGACACAGTGGGTAGAAATCATCTCACTTTGCCAAGAGCATTTCACCTTTCACAGGCATCAGAAGGTCTGTGTCTCACAGAAAAGACACTTGCATGAACCCCAAAATCATGCTGGGGTCTGAGTGCAGGAGGGGCCAAAATCTAGCACCCTTCATTCTTTGAAAGGGACTGTGAAGATTTCTGATTTATCATATACTTTGATTAATTAGAATAACCAACCAAAGTATCGGAAAATGTAATTACAGACAGGTTCAGGCAAACAGAAGAGCTACCAGTGACAATTTAATTTAGAGAGTTAAAGAAGTTAGCATCTCTTTGCAAGTAATTAAATGTTTAAACAGGTTTTTCTGGAGCAGTTTGGTGTTTATTAGCCCCCACCCCCATACACAGAGCCTTCATGGAGAAATGAGAGGCCTCATGTTTGCAGCTGGGCTCAGGGGGAGCAAACATCCAAAACTCTGTTGTGCCTACGGTTGAACCCTTCCCTAAGGCCCACGTCTGGTTCTTGTCGACCCTGCCCCTCTGTGGTATTACTATTTATACTGTGGGTTTACTGTTGTATGTGTTTCCTAAGCAAACTGTGAAGTTCCTATACCAAGCTGAGCCCCAGGTTGCTTCTTAGGAACACAAACACCAAACTGGGGGAGGTGCTCACACAGGATGCCGTGTTCTAGAGCACACAGGGCACTGCACAGGAAATGTGCAGACTGACAGGCGTTATTAGAACCTACAGAGAAAACCCATGTTTTTAAACAGTTACTGAAGCAGGATAGTAACAGATAAAGACGATTTCTGTGCCAGCTTGTTTTTCTGAGATTCTCTCTCACTGAAGGGCGAGAACAGATAATAACTATTAGTAAATCAAACTCCTCTGCAGTATCCAGCTGTGCCTCACGCATTTACATACAGATAGAATGGGTATATGTTTTTAATATGTATGGGATCCGTACTTTTCCCACAGCAGAAGTGCGAGCTGCAAAGGAGGAGGAGAATGGGTTCAGATCAGCATGAGATAATAAAGTGGCCTCGATAAAGTATTAGCCAGCGATTGATCTCAAACCGGGACGCTGCTTTCTCCTGACCTGATTACTTACTATGCATAGATTCCATTAAATAGAGCTTAGACATGGGAAGCTCCGGGAAATGCTCTAAATGCATAGAAGGATCTCCGTGCTGAGCCCAGATTGTAACTGTCTGGGTGCCTGTGGTCCTCACCCGCCTGTCCCTGAGCTATGACCCTCATTGGGGACAGGTTGGGAGGTTAAAGGGTTGTCTGACAGCTGGTGGGAGCCTGACAGAGTCCTCTGGGAGGCTGCTTCCTTTCCCTCCCCCACACCAAGCACTCTCCCTGTGAGTGACTGCCTCCTCCTGAGCTGCTTGTCTGGCCCTGACAGGAAGCGGGAAAGAGCAGAATGCAAAAGTCTGGGAGCTGAACAATCACTGAGGGTCATGGTCTCTGAAAAACTGGTGACAACTATGAATTCCTCTTTTCATAGAAAGAAAAAATGCAAATCTGCACACGCTACACAGGAGTCTGCAGGTAATTTCACGCTCTTCACAGATTTCCCCGGTCAAGGGCCCTGAGTCTCCTGGCTTTGCAGGTGAAGATGTTGAAGTGGGAAGGCCAGGCCTTTCCTTTGGGGTGATACAGGGAAGGGCTGTGGCTCAGGTCCTTGTCAAGCCCAGCCTGGTCTTCACTACTACAGAGCCTAAAGGGAGACAGTGCCTCACACAGTATCTGTGGTTTGCAGACACAAACTGTTTGCACAGAACTCTTCTGTATCCTAGCTTCCTAAACACTTAAACAGACAACTTGAATAGCAAAATAAGACCACAGTGCCCATCTCAAGTTGCTTTTCTGTACTCGAGTTTAAGGATCTAATGTAATATTTTGCCTCTTCCAACCTAATCTTTGACATGATGAAACCATTTCTTCACTGCCCTTGTAGTGTGTCCCCCTTTCAAGTCCTACCCATCTTTTTGCCTGGCAGCTGAGGCTGTCTGAAGCCTGCTGAAGGATTTGTCTTCCACCCCTTCAGTGTCTACAGCCTGGAAACTTTTGTCAAGGTTTCCTGGTACATGGCTAACCGGCCAGGGTGCACCATGTAGTTCTTCAATTGTGGAGTCAAGATTGCAGGAACAGAGAGCTGGGCAGTGTTTGATTTGCCTGGCACGTCAGCATGCTGAAGGTTCATGGCTGCCTGCATGGCTGGCTTTACTTCCTGGGGCTTAAAGCTGACTCCTAATTTATGGTTTAGGCTCCTGATGCCTGAAGAAATCTGATGGCCCTCAGCACAAGTGACTTCCCTGCAGAAGAGCAGGAAGTACATTTCAAGAGCCATCTACTCAAGGACAGAGGTCTACATACAGGGCTCAATGCTGCTTTGAAGGAGAGGCAGTTTTTAGACCAACCCTGCAGTCCCTTCTGCAGAAGAGGAATTCCTCTAGTGACTGCCCAGTTGGTGATACCCTGCCCAACTGAACTCACCTTTGAGGGTTTGGAATTCTATGAGGCTAAGGTCAAAGGGGTTTCTGTTCCAGCAGGCATTAGATCAACGGTTCTCAGCCTTCCAAATGCTGTGACCCTTTAATACACTTCCTTATATTGTGGTGACCCCCAACCATAAAATTATTTTCATTGCTATTTCAGAACTGTAATTTTGCTACTGTCATGAATCATAATGTAATTACCTGTGTTTTCTGATGGTATCTCGAGACCCCTGTGAATGAATCATTTGACACCCCCGTCCCAAGGGGTCTCCACCCACAAATTGAGAACCACTGCAGCAGAGGCTTCCACTGCTCTGAAAAGGTACGGGCTGCACACACATGGGTTTTTGCCTGTTCTGTCTTCTTTGCCTAGAATGGTCCCATGAAAATTGAAACAGTTCAATCCATCCTTCAAAGGTGCTTTCCATACACTACCCTCTCCACACAGCACTTCCCTAACCACCCTGGTGGGTCCCACAAGTCTATTTTTGCTCCTGTAATGTTGCTGCTTCGCTCTGGTAGCTGGGCACCTGGCCTTGCCCCTGCAGTCTGAGGTTTACTGCCCTTTAAAGCAGCTGTTGGGTCAAGAACAGGACTCTGCTCATAGGGGTCTTTAAATACCTGAATTAGATTATTTACTAGTTTTTATGATCTCATAAGAGAGTATGGATGGTTTTTTTTTTAAAGATTTATTTATTTATTGTATATGAGTACACTGTAGCTGTCTTCAGGCACACCAGAAGAGGGCATCAGATCTCATTACAGATGGTTGTGAGCCACCACATAGTTGCTGGGATTTGAACTCAGGACCTCTGGAGTAGCAGTCAGTGCTCTTAACCACTGAGCCATCTCTCCAGCCTGAGGGTATGGATGTTAATGATGCAATCTATGGGTGTATTATTATTTGTGTGTTGTAAGCAAACCTGTGTGAGAGTGTGCCTAACCTGGAGGCCAGGGGTCCACACTGGATGGCCTCCTCTATTGCGGCATCCTATCTTATTTTTAAGACAGGGTCTTGAAGTGAAAACTTCTAGTGTCTTTGGAAAATTAGTTATGTCAAGTGATGTTTTGTAGGGGCACACGGGTGAAAGGATGTCTTGCTAAAAAGCAAACATGTGAAAGGACTCTTGATGGAGGAGTATAAACATGACCCCACAGACAGTGGGAGACAAGCACTGAACGTTGGCTTGGCTTGTTCTGCCTCGCTGTTCTTTGCTAACAACACTGTGGTAACGCAGCCATTGAGAGAAACTCACCAAGAACTGCTCGTGAGGTTCCTGAGGCAGCTCTGCTGCTTCTGCAGCCTCACCTCAGGAGAGCTGGCAAGCAAGGCGGTTCCTTCAGGGTTGAGCCACAGCTGCCTGGTGTCTGCCTGCTGAAAGGACTGGACTGAAGCTGCCAGTTCATGTGTGATGTCTGCCTGAGTAGACTACTTGTCTGCAACTGCTGAGTTGTATTTGGTGTTTGCTATGGGACTGAACTGCTGTCCAAGAAGGGTGACCTCGCCCCCAAAGAACTATTGCTGAACAGGTCCACCTCCCCATATCCTAATAACGTCTCTTCTACTACCTCTGCTGGGTGGTGGGCTAGAGGGGAGGGCTATTAAAAGTAGGTTGCAAAAAATTTATGTTTACAGGGTCTCTCACTGGACCTGGAGTTCACTGGCTGGCCAGAGAGTCCCTCCTAGAATCCTCCTGTTTCCACTTCCAGCACTGGGATTATAGACACGGACCATGGCCTGCTTTTATATTTCACTTAGACTTTTTATTTGTGTATGGTGTGCCTGTGTAGGGTGTGTATGGTGTGCTTGTGTGGGGTGTGTATGGTGTGCTTGTGTGGGGTGTGTATGGTGTGCTTGTGTGGGGTGTGTATGGTGTGCTTGTGTGGGGTGTATATGGTGTGCTTGTGTGGGGTGTGTATGTGTGCTTGTGTGGGGTGTGTATGGTGTGCTTGTGTGGGGTGTGTATGGTGTGCTTGTGTGGGGTGTGTATGGTGTGCCTGTGTAGGGTGTGTATGGTGTGCTTGTGTGGGGTGTGTATGTGTGCTTGTGTGGGGTGTGTATGGTGTGATTGTGTGGGGTGTATATGGTGTGCTTGTGTGGGGTGTGTATGGTGTGCTTGTGTGGGGTGTGTATGGTGTGCTTGTGTGGGGTGTGTATGTGTGCTTGTGTGGGGTGTGTATGGTGTGATTGTGTGGGGTGTATATGGTGTGCTTGTGTGGGGTGTATCTGTGTGCTTGTGTGAGGTATATACATGTGCATGGATGTGGGGACAGAGAAGGACACCAGCTGTCCTCTATTACTCTCTGCCTTATGCCTTTGAGACAGGGCCTCTCACTTGAAACTCTCCTCTTGAGCTAGGTTGGCCAGCCAGAGGTCTCCTGACACCTGACTAGGGATCTGAACTCAAGTACTCACACTGACACAGTGAGCTCTTTACTCACTTCCTGCCTTTCTTTCTTTTAAAAAGATTTATAAAATTAAAATTATGTGTATAGATGTATTTCCTGAGTGTATGTCTGTGTATTACTTCATGCTCTGTGCCCTCAGATGTCAGAAGAGGGCATTGGCTCCCCTGGAACCAGAGTTACAGATGGTTGGGAGCCACTATGTGGGTGCTGGGAATTGAACCTGGGTTCTCTGAAAGAGCAGAGTGTTCTTAACCACTGAGCTACCTCTTCATCTCCTATGTATGTATGTATGTATATATGTATGTATGTATGTATGTATGTATGTATGTATGAATGTATGTAGGTACCATTGTGAGTTTATGTGCATCGCATTCGTGCAGGGGCCTACAGAGACTAGAGGTGTTGGCTCTCCTGTCTCTGGAGTTATGGGCAGTTGTGAGCGGCCTGATATTAGGCTGGGAACTGACCTGGGTCCTCTGTTAGAGCAGTACGCACTCTTAGCTGCTGTGCCATCTCCTGAGTATTGGGACTGCAGGCATGAAGCAACATGACTAGTTTGAGTCCTGTCCACCAGAAAACTATGCCAGTCATATTGCCTTTGGCCCTTAACATGCAAGCATTATAAAAATTCCTTGGTCCAGCTTCCTAAGACTCACTTAGGGGATAAAAGCAGCTATCTGCAGAACAACAGAGAGTAGAACTTAGTAGCTATACAGTACACTGAACTGTATTCTGAACCTGAGATTTTAACAGTCTGAATTTAACCTGAGTTTCACATTTACTCTCCAGAATGACGTGAACTATAGTTTTAAAGCTTTATATTGGGTACTGGAGTCTGTACAGGCATTCCACAAATACAGACATGGTCTGATGCTGTTATGTGCGTGGCCAGGTCCTGGGTCCAGGTGATCTGGCCTACCCATCTGAATTCATTATTTAGGCAGGACCATGTGTGTGCCAGTCACAGCTCCACCTGGAGTTCACGAGAGTTTCCAAAGGGTGATTTGATAACTTCCCTATTTCCACAGACTTCGTCTTTGATTTTCTTCCTGTGACTTGGAGGGCCAGACCCATAGGGAAAATTTTGCTAATTCTGTGGGCCCCACAGCTGACACAGCTCAAGTCCAGCCCTCTCTGGTACCCTGCTGGCTAGAGCTACTGTATTGAGAGATAAACTGCATGTTCTCTCCCCCTCCCCCCCCCCGCTTTCCCAAAAGGAACAGGCTCCTGGAGCAGCGACAGATGGGCAATGGGCTGTACAGTTGCTGCCTTCCAGAAGAGCCTGTGACTTCAGGTGAGAGTGCCACCAAACAGGCTGCAGGCAGAGAGGGTGAAGGACCAACTGAAGCCATTAATATGTTACAAGGAACAAAGACACGGTTCCTTAAGATGTGACTCAGGCTCAAGACAAGGGACAGCCCACTATCTTTCCAACTCCCTATTAGGTCTGATTTTTAATTAAAAGCAGCCAGGAAGGTCCCTGCATGACCAGTGCACACAACTCCCTATAATTTGTTACCTCTTCACAACAAGGGTGTGTGTGCCTCACCTCCACTATACCTCTGGGGATAAATCCGTCAAAACCCTAATAGTGAACACTGCTGAAGAGGAGATTAGTACAGGATGGTACTTCTTGTGAGTGTGCTTTTGTATTTTTTAAAATGTATTTGCTAGTTAAGAAGGTAGGACAGCACACATGAGGGGACACAATGGTAATGCCACCCTGCCTTACTCTACAGCTGGGACACAGTGTGAGTGTCACCCTGCCTTATTCTATGGCAGTTCCTCCTTCCTCAGGGGTGTTTCTTACTCACATATACATCCACATGCATTTATGAGTGCACACACGATCTGCAGGTGTTTTATTTATAAGTGGCCATTCACTGCAGCATCAAACATGCACTTACACAGATATCTGTTTTATGAAAACCTACTTCTTTGTTTTAATAGCTGAGCTATCCAGCCATAGCACAATAATGACCAGGTAAATGTGTCTCCATTTCTAGAACCTGCTCCAAGCCTTCTCAATTGTGACTAACTGTAAGAACTCCCAAACCAACAGATACCAAACAAACAAAATCCAACAATAGACAATGAACCCCCAAAAACCACTTAAATGGCAAACCAACAAAACCACCAATCCCCACCTTTAGTCTGGATGTGAGACCCACAGATACAAAGTGCAAAGGTTTGGGGATACGTTTTTAACTTGAAGCTTCTAGGAAAAGTGAGAGCTGGCTCAGTGGGACATGAGAGAGAAACGCACTGCAGCTAATACCAGAGGCACACGCACTGTGAGGATGGACTCTGAGGCCTACAGAAGTCGAGTGCTTAGAAGGAAACCCTACCCTGTGAGCTGAGATGGGTGAACTGCACCTTGTTTAACAAGGCCGAGGCTGGCTCTGATGGCAGTCACCTGGTAATGGGGAGCAATACTCAAGTACCAGACAGCGTAGACTAAACTCATTGCCACGAACACTCCATCCCAACAGCGTTCTAACAGCTTGCACTGTCAGATCAACACTCTGCAGTAAATGAATGACCATTTGGGAATTGAAAGGAAGCATTTCTGTTCCTTTCCTTGCTGGAGTAAAAACTGTCATTTGCAGCCATCAAAGCACCTTGCCTTGGAGCTGGGGACAAAGTACCAGGCACCTCGCAGAATCTGTTTCTGAGGAAAGAGCAGAGATTCTCACGACCTTGGTCTCTTTTCATTCTACATGAAGCCAAGAGGCACCCCGACCCCTGACATTCAGGATTCCTGGAGGACTGCCCTGCGCTCTACAACTCCTCTTGCTGTCTTGTTTCCTGGCTGGGACTTCTGAAAGGCAGCGCCAGCAGATGTGACCCTCGAACGAAGCAGATGAAGAGAGGTCTGCTCGAAGATTCAAAATGGTAGGTTTTTCAAAAGTGAAACCTAAGTTCAAGGGTCTGAGCTTCAGAGACAGCTACCGAGCTGGGCTCCTGGTCAGTGGGAGAGAACCTTGCTCAGTATTCAGGAGAGTCGTGCTCAGCATGGAAAGAAAACAAAACCCTACCCAATAAAGTAAATAAAGCTGACTTCCTAACCTGGGGACTTTTTTAAATGTCCTGGTTTTAGGGAGGGTGGGATTGGGGGCAGATTTATGTATCACAGGCTGGCCTCACAATCCTTGTGTGGCCAACGATACTCTTCATCTTCTGACCCTCCTGCTTCTACCTCTCAATGCCACGTTCACAAGTATGTGCCACCAAGCTAAGCTATTGGCTGCCACTGATGGATCCCAGGGCTCTGAACATGCTAGGGCAAACACTACCCAGTGGACCACAGCTGCAGCCTTCGTACTGGGCTTTGTTGTGATGTCAGACATAAACATGGAACTGGAGAACTCTAGGGCACTTAAGAAGACTCACCATCAGCTCCTCGGGCGCTGGTCTTTCCTTGGGCTGCTTCCTCATGCTGCAGTAGGGAGACAAAAGAGCCTCATTCATGTGGTTTCTTCCCCCTGTTAATTTCCACCCTGGTTTCTGAATTTGGAAGTTTGTAATACACCAGCTCAATGCTTGTCCAAATTACTAACTCCTGGTTCCTGTCCTGTGGAGATTTTAAGTCAGGTTTCTGGGGACACTGTGAACCAATCTTTTATTAAAATTACTGCTGGAATAAAGGTATGTTTATTGTAACTTTACTTTTTAAAGACTTACTTATTTTATGGGTGTGTTTCCCCCATACATAGGTATGTGTAGCATGTGCGTGCCTGAGCTCACAGAGGTCAGACAGAAGTGTCAGATCCCCTGAACTGGAGGTACAGATGGCTGGGAAGCACCGTGTGGGTGCTGGGAACTGAACTCAGATCCTCTGCAAGATCAAGTGTTCCTCAACCTGAGCCATCCCTCTGGCCCTGCAATCATTGTGAAAAGAGCAGCAATATTCTCTTCTGACTCAGCTGCCCAACTTGTTTCGATCTTTAAATCAGGGAAGAATATAGTTCTATTTTGGTCATTGGGAAGGCACACGAGAAAACACTCCTTGTTGGTTCCGGCACTCAATGCCAAGCTTTAAATAAAGGGCAGAAGTGCAGGCAATACTACGGGCCACAGATGGCTCCCAGCACCTCCTCTTCACTTGCACTTATTTTAGCTAAAATGCAAGGCGATAATTCATTTCACAGCTACAAGACAGTTAAGCTTATTTACGCCCCTTAAAGAACCACATTCCTCATGCAAACTGTTTCTTGTCGTCCCTTCAATAGCTATAATTAGTAGCAGTTGCGTGTGCTTAGCTATGTGAGGACGGACCACAGATGGTAGAGGGGTGACCATGGCAGCTCCATACCTGTGGCCATGTGCATCTGTGGGTAGAGTCATGAAGAGAGATTGCTGCGTTTGCTGACAGTACTTTTTTTTTAAATAGAGAGATTTAATGATCATTTGGTAAACAGGAAACAAGACCCATTTAATGACAGACATCAAGGACATTTGCCTGCCTATAAATAACCACACGCACCTCTCAATGCTGCATCCGTTAGCAAGTGACTCAGGCTGTGTGGACAGCTAACAGTCCTGACCTGACATTCCACAGAGGCTGTATCTCTTGGGGAAACAAGACTATTACCCACCCTCACTTCTGTTCTGGCTGACATCTGTGCAGATTTCAACACAGGTTATCCCTCCCCATCTCCATAAAACTTTTATATACTGTCGACGAATGTTTTGGACAGGAGGCAGTAACGCCTCACGCACCGTTCTCCCTGGCTGCCTGGTGTGCTCCACCTCCACGCTGGCCTCAGACCACACAGAGAGCACACGGATGTCAGGAATCCAACCTCTCTCTGCAATGCCCCAAACCTGGGCTCCAGGCTCCTGGCACTGCAGGTTGCTCCTCAGTTTCTGCACAAAGTGGGGCGTGATACACTTCTGAGTGTTTTCAGGAATTACATGTATTGGAAATGAAGAGGTTAATCTGTTTCTGGACAAGGGCTCTATCGAAGAGTCTCAACGCGCTTCAAGAGCTCACGGGCCCAGTGTTTAATTAATAAGCATTTCCCCCCAGTATAGTATGCTTTGGAAACAAAGGATTTTTGGTGTAAAGATAGTTTCTAAAAGCTACAGAATATGATGTATTTTAAGTAAATAGAAACAATTACAATTTTTAGGTCTGGGGGAAATTTTCTTCCTCATTTTTTTTCTGGTGGAATATAAACCGTACGAGACATTTTCATTAAGAGGTAACATATTACACTCAGTCAAAAAGGTGATAAAGCTTGACATTTATATTAAGGAATATTTCTTGGTTTCACTTTTGTGTAACCATCAGATGGATCATGCGGGGGAGGGGACAGAACACAGCCATTCCAATTGAGCAAGGATTCTGGCTGTGGCCTGCACTGCCTTGTGCTTCGGAGCAGAGGCAGAGGCTGCCTGTGCGCCTTGCAGGAAGGGTAAAGGAGGGAGAGGAAGCAGGGAGTTTCGGAGTTTCAGGATGTTTGCTGTGTACTGTCCCCTGCTCTGAAGATCCCCATTCCAATGTCCCTAATTGCCTCCTCTCTCTGGGGTAATTCCCCATGCTGGGGTGAGCCAGAGGGCAGTGGAGCAACTGGCCTCCTGAGGCCACAGAGATCCAGCAGGACTGGGGAGATGGTGAAAGGGCTAATAAAAGAAAGATGTGTCCTATCAGGAGGGAAAGGCAGAAGGCTGGAAAAGAACCCCGGGTTGAAAATGGTTTCTTCAGGGTGAAACGGTAAGGCCGTGTCTCGAGGCTCCAATGAGCAGTCCTGCAAAGTCCTGCTCTGTCCCTGCAGATCGGAGAGAGCTTAACAAAGGCCTCTGAACTATCAAATGAGTGAGATGGGACTAAATTGTGTTTAAAATACATCTGAAGATGAATTGTTTACTGAGAATCAGGTGAATTAATATACTCCTGCTTTGGCTAATAGGCCGTTTTATGGATAACTAAAGCTTCACATGCCTGTCGATAGGAGCCAGAAAATTATGTAATTTTTGGGAAGAAAAATCAAAGTGGTTTCTCAGTTTATTAAGAGGGGGGTGCCTCTAATATATGTTCACAATCCTGTGTGTAGGTAACATCTACATAATTTAAACCATTTCTTGGCTTTGTTGCCCTAGCTGCCCAAGGCCCCAAAGTCCCTCCCATCTCCAAAAGGAAGCAGGGAGAGTCACAAGGTCTCAGACAGCCTTGGAGTTAATGGCATGTATCATTGACATCGAGGGCACAGGGGTTTGCAAACGGGAGGCGGGGGCGTGGGGGTGTGGGGGTGTTGCTCACCACTGAGTGATGAAATGGACAAACGGCTCCGAGAACTCTCCAAGCGGAAGGACCGGCGAATCCTGGAGGGAGGAGGAAACAGTCACCCAAAGTCACAGACCGCTTTTTTTCTTTCTTCCTCTTCCACCCACCGAGGAGGAGCTGGAATGGCATAAGGCCTCATCCAATTAAAAGGACTGGCTGAACCCTCCTCCACGCAGTGAGGTAAAGATGCCAAATTTCAGGGCACACACATTTTGAGATGGTGAGAAACACAGAGCGGAGAAGGAGGGGTGGGGGTGGGGGAAGGACAATGATAGCCACGGGGTAGGAAGGAAGGTAGGCAAAGTGTAAATGAGAAATTAATGATTATTTAAGTAACACACAAATGGTCTTGTAATTAACAAAGAGCTGGGAAATCCTTCTTGTTTTGACCTTTGTTTCTTTTCCTGGATTTGCTATTTACTTACACCTTTCTGTTATTTACATTTTATTTGTGTATTTCCCTGCTCTGACTTGTTAGCCTCTCGCTGGATATTTATTTGCATTGTGTTATTTTGCTTGTCTGCTTGTTTTAATTTAAAAGACAGACACTTTGTAGGGTAAGTAGTTTCCTGAGAAGGAATTTCACCGCTTCTGCCAGTCTGGGCCAACTGTTGTGTCAGGAAGCCCTTGAATTGGGGACATAATGAGAAACTCCCACCTCCACAACCAGACAAAAAACCAGGGGTGGCCTTAGGAGCAACTCAGAAAGAGCAGGAGGCTACATGGCAACAAATGATTGGGCTTCGTGACCCAGGGAGAGAACCCCATTGCCATTCGCAGAGGAAGGCTTTAAGAATTTAGGAGTTTTTCCACGAGTGACAGAGAGCGCCGCTGTGTTTATAGCGTGGCAGCTCAGGATGTAATGAAATTACACTGCAGAGTACTTCAACAGTCATCTCATTAGGCCTACAGTTGGAACAAGAGAGCCACATAAAGTAGGCAGCTGCAAATGACTCCGTTCTCATCCATTCTCATTTGCTATTAAAAATACCTTTCGGCGCCTTTTTCCCTCCCTGACACCCCTACACAAAGTGCCCTGCAAAGTATGATACATGCACCTATTTAAATTAACAAAGGAATGACTTATTTTAATCTCACTGTGCTTTGGAGTGCTTTGGCCATTTGGATGAGCAATACATCATTACATACAACCTTCCAGCGCTGCAGGCTAGGAACTCAGAGCATGCAGCATTTGGTGGGAGCCAAACAATTTCTCTAGCACACAACTGTGTCAAATGCATGCATGTATTCATTATGGAGAACGGGAGGAAATAGCTTTGATGTAGTGGGGAGCAGAAGAAGATAAGGGCACCTCTGCACTCCTCGTGTCATTATCAATGGTGGCAGAGGCAGACAGACACAAGCGCACAGCCTCCTATGTGATTAGTAAATATACATATAATTGCTGTGGCCAATTATCAGAAAAATGAGATCGGTAATTACAAGACAGAAAATTAACTAGAACTCTTATTAAGGCTTTGTTTCCGATTCAAACACTTTGGAAACTGCTGGAAAATACAATTAAATCAAAAGGAACTGAGGGGGACAAGGCTGCCAAAAAAAAAAAAAAAAAAAAAAAAAAAGAAAAAAAAAGAAAAGAAAAAAAAAAGAGAAGGTGAGCAAGATATATCTTGGCTTTTGCATGTGGGCACTGAATTTATTCATCCAGAGAAAGCAAGAGCAGAGGGGTCGGCCATGGCTGCGGTTCCAAACTTGAATCAGTAGAGAAAGCCTTCCAGGAGGACAGAAAACAAAGGACAGGGGTGTGAAATAAAACCTCATCGACTTCAAAGCATCACTCACAGGCAATACCCAGAGCAGGGCAAAGCAGCTACTCAGAAGGCACAAGACCCACAATAACAGGACCAGCCCTCTGTAACAACACAGCAAAATGGCCACAGAAGTGCCATTGGTTTGAAAAGCAAAAATAAAACATGGTATCAGTTTAAGACCTGGTCTGTTCTGAGCAAAGCCACCATTTATATCTATCTATCCTGGGTCAAGAGCTGACATTTTAGCTGGTGGTACAAAGTTTCAGTCCCAGTGTGCATGAGGCAGATGATTCTCCTGAGGGCAACCTGGTATATAGTAATTTCCTAAACCGTCAGGGCTACATAGTGATAGCCTGTCTCAGAAAAATTAGAGAGAAAAAGAAAACCCAGAAATGACATTTTTTGCGTCTTCAACAGCGGTGAGAAGGTACTTCAAAGTTGAAGATGCAAAAATTACAAATACTCATCTGAGAAGCAGCATTGTCTCTGCATGGCCTTTTCTTTCTTGGATGTGGGTATAGGGCTACCTATCTGAGTGGCCATGGCTTAATTGATTTATTTATTTACTTATGATTTTTCAAGACAAGGTCTTTTTCTCTGGAGGCCTGGCTGGGCCTGAACTCACAAAGATCTGCCCACCTCCGCCTCAGGAATGCTGGGATTAAAGGCGAGCAGTGCCAAGCTCTGCCCAGTAGTTGTTTTCAAACTCAGTCCTTAGGAAAATAAAGCTTGGTACCTTACTGTGGCTGAAAATCACCGAGATGGTTAAACTTTTGGACGGAATTTCTACAAAGATCTTGTATAAAGCATGGTGCTAATGTAGCCGTTGCTTCAAGGTGGGAAGTCAAGAGTCAGTTATGAATCAGAGCCCGGGCAGTTTGATGAAAGGTGTCCCTTTAACACAGCAGAAAGGAAATGAGACACCTTATATGGATATTTAATTTTATTTAAGACCTAATATTACAGCCTGTTACGTGCCTCATATTATAAAACTATGGAACACCGGGTGGTAGACGTGAATAATTAATTTACTTCTGAAAACACCGGCCCATGTTGACTTTGGAGAGCCACAGAGAGCAGATTCTCATCTCAGCGGGGCCTGGAAGAAATCACTCATCAGAGATGTGTGGGGGACAATCTAATCTCAAGTGCATGCCTCAGATATTTCTTTTTTATTTTAAAGTCTCTTGCATGCCTCAAGTAAGCCGATTCTGAGAAGCTGAGGGCTGGCTAGAGGGTGGGTGGAGAAAGCAGGCGAGGGTGGCCCTGGAGAGCACAGTGTTCCACAAAAGCAGCTGTTAACACACCGAGAAGCAGCAGCAAATGCCTGCCAATAGTCAGACGCTTTCGAGAGCACTGTTTCTTTAAAAAAAAAAAAAAAAAAAGAAGTTAGTGTAGCTCAGGATGAGAAAGGCCTCTAAGATCATGTCTATTTTGTTACTTTGTTCAAACTTTAGGGAAGGAGCAAGGTCAGACATATACTGAAAATTGGGCTTTGGCTTCCCAAAGGTGCACTGAAGGGGAAGCATCCCATCATTGTGGGGCTGGAGAGGACTGGGGACTGAGACCCATGCAGGGAGGGGGGATAGTCAGATGCTCCAGGAAAGTAGATGTGCTACATATCAAAAAGTCCTCTGTAAACAGGGCTCAGGAAAGAGGAAGAAATGCATTTGGACGTGTTGACTGAGGAAGCCAGTACACTAATGGCTCAGAAGTTCTGGTGGGAACTGGGAAGAATGGGTAATAGGTCTTTAGGCCCTGGGTACTGGATACACCTCGGGGGCTCTCTTGTCTAGATGCTTTTTGTAAGCATCTAAGCATGATGGACTGGATTGCAGGAGCAGGCACAACCTTAATCAAAAACTTTAACCTGAGACTTGAATCCCAAAACAACTTTAGAATCCACTAAGGACCACAAGCTGGATTCTGCCACTGAGCCTGCAACTGCTAGAGACAGCGGCTGCCATGTAGCATTTCAGCAAGCAGTTCTCGGCATACAGGGGGGATAGTCTGCCAATCTCAGAGGTTTCATACCTATCTGGTCGGCCCTTCTGCTAACACAGGCAGGCCGCACACCAGAGAACAGCGAAGGACACTGGGAAAAAAGTTTGAATGATGCCTTTGCCTTGTGAGTAATGAACAGTTCAGAGAGGTCAACCCATTACAACCGAAACTGTTTAATTATTAATTATGCACAATCTCTGAGCAAAGGGACAAGTCTGGAATGTTTAATGTGTGCTAACTTCAACTGGACTCTCTCTCTCTGGGTATTCTGTTATTAGCACTTGTCAGCAAGGTACTCAGGCATTAAAGAAAGGCAGGTAGCAGAAAATCGTGTGTGTGTGTGTGTGTGTGTGTGTGTGTGTGTGTGTGGTGTGTGGTATATGTGTGTGTGGTATGTGTATAGTATTTTTGTATGTTTGTGTGTGTCTGTGTGTGTGGTGTCTGTGTGTGTGTGGTATGTGTATGGTATTTGTGTGTGTGTGTGTGCGCGCGCGTGCGTGTGTGTTATTTGTGAATGTGTGTGTGTAGTGTGTGTGTGGTGTATGTGTGTGTGGTATGTGTATGGTATTTTGTGTGTGGTGTGTGTGTGTGTGTGTATGTGGTATGTGTGTGGTATTTTGTGTGTGTGTGTGGTGTATATGTGTGTGTGTGGTTTTGTGTGTGTTTTTTGTTGTGTGTGTGTGTTTGTGTGTGTGTGTGGGTGTGTGTGTGTGTGTGTGTGTGTGTATGTGTGTGTGTATGTGTGTATGTGTGTGTGTGTATATGTGTGTGTGGTATGTGTATGGTATTTTTGTGTGGTGTGTGTGTGTGTGGTGTGCGCGTGTGTGGTGTGTGTGTGGAAGAAGGAAGAGGCTTAAAGACATCCAATCCCAAGTACAGCTGCTGCCAGATCACAGAGTGAAGTCTTCCAATGAGCACACTTGTGATGACTACAAGGGCAGGAAGGGTGGGTATTCCAGATACAGAAAGCATAAACAAGAAAATGCTTTTGAGACAACCAACTTAAAGGGGGTAGTGTCACTTTTGTAAAAGAATATCCTGTCTGAAAGCCCTGTTTTATGGCTTTAAAAGGATCACCACGAGGCTGGAGAGGGAATGCTTGTCCAGTGGTTTGGTTCCCAGCACTGGATGCTCACAACTGCCTGGTGCCCCCTTCTGTCCTCCATGGGCAACTTGCACTCATACATACACCTATATGCAGACATGCACACACATGCATATAATTAAAAAATAAAAATAAATCTTTGAAAGGACCCGTGCCATTAATGTTTATCTCTAATACACCCTACTCTGTCCCCAGAAATAATCATGTGTAATGTGAAGTCTGAATAAGGTCGGGCCCACATCTGCACCACGTTGGCATCCTGGTTGCTGTGCTGTGTTTGACTTCTGAGAGTTGTAAGTGGGAAGTAGGTATCTCTGTTGTCTCCGACTGCATGTGAATCTGAAACTATTAAATGCCAACACTTAAGAAGAAAAGGCTATTTAAAAAAGCTTTTTAGACCCTGCTTTGTCACAACTGGAAAAGTTGAGGGACCTTTGTTTAAAACATACTCCTGAGGACTTCAGTTTTATGTTCATTCAGAGGCAAAAACAATAGTGGGCTTTTACAACAATGTGGTGGTTAATTCAGACGCTGCTAGACATCAACACAAAATTCCGCCCCAAATGGAAAATTATGTATTTGCTCAGTCACATGATAATTTTCTTAATCAAGCACCTACTAATCAAAGACAACGAGTCTGCACTGTGAGGTGACTGATCCAGTATCAGAGAAAGGCAGATACGAAACTTTGCTCTTCACCTGCCCTCTTCCTTCACTGCAGGGAGCACATGGGGTATGAACAGCACAGATATTTCTATTTGCACAAAAACAGATATCCCTCCAAACAAGGATTTTATTTTACTGACATATGGAAGACAGAGGGTTAACTAAACAATCTTGGGGCTATTGACTTTATTTGTGAGTTCTATGATCATTGTTAAAATGCATTAATGTCTCCTTAATAGGTGAGGGGATGGAGAGATGTCTCAGTGGTACACAAGGATGAAAGACTGGAGTTCAGAGCCCAGCACCCATGGGTGTGCTTCTGCAGATACCTATAACCCAAGTACCAAGGGGAATAGACACAGGGTGATTGTTAGGGCTGGCTGCTGTCAGCCTGGCTAAAGAATGAGAGACCCTGCTTTAAAGGAAGAAGGGAAAGTTACAGAGGGCTCCTGACCAGACTGACCTCTGAATTCAGCACATGCATCTGGTCACGGGTGTACACTCTACAAACATGTGCCTGTACCCCTCCCTCCTCACACACATGCATAAGAGAGTAAGCTTTCTAAGTTGTTACTTTATTTTTTTTTTAGATTTATTTTATTTATTATATATAAGTATGCTGTAGCTGTCTTCAGACACACCAGAAGAGGGCATCAGATCCCATTATAGATGGTTGTGAGCCACCATGTGGTTGCTGGGATTTGAACTCAGGACCTCTGGAAGAGCAGTCAGTGCTCTTAACCACTGAGCCATCTCTCCAGCTTTTTTTTTTTTTTTTTTTGAGACAGGGTCTCTCTACAGAGCCCTGGCTATCCTGAAACTCACTATGTATACCAGGCTAGACTTGAAAGGCATGGGTGCTATCATGTCTGGCCTGCTTTCTAAGTTTTAAAATAGCCCACTTTAAGATATGTTGTTGCTACAGTACCAAGCCAGTAAGTAGTTAACATTAAAGAATCACATGAAGCCAAGGCTGAATCGTGTTCTGTATTTTCATGGTAAGTCTTTTAATTCAAGTCTGCTATTCCTGTGGCTTGGCCCAAACATATCTGGTCTTAGGTCCTGTGGTTCATACTAATTAGCACAGCAATCTTATATCACTCCATTTCTACTCAGGGGGCTGGGGTCAAAGGGTACTTGTAATTTCAGTGGCTTCAGGTCAGATAGAATAGCATTTTGCTGTCAGATTCCAAATTGGTTTTTGAGCCTCACTGTTCATTCCTTGTGGTAGCCATCTCTGTGTGACAACTGCCAGAATTCACAGGCCAAGTCTGTGTTCTCCTGGGGAGGAAACCTAGTTGGTTTAAAATTTAATATCCAGGGCCAAGGATGTAACCCAGCTGGCATAGCACTCGCCTAGAATTCAGTGAGCCAGGGGTTATTGTCCACAGCATCGTGGAAAACTGGGTGTGGGGCTATAAGCCTGCAACCCAGCATTTGGAAGGTGGGGGATGGAGGACCAGAAGCTCAAGGCCATTCTTGGCTACTTAGGAAATTTAAGATCAACCTGGAATATAGGGTCTTTAATAAATAAAAAGCCAGCAGCAAAAGAGAAAATTAGATGCCCCCTTTTTTGTTAAATATATGCACAGACATATATGCTAGTCTATAAACCAAAAGCTTCCTGTGTAGTAGGTAACTGAGGTCCTGGGTGGGTAGGCTCAATGGGTAAGAGGCTTTGCTATGCAATGTGATATCTTGAGTTCAATTCCCAAGAATCCAAACAAAAAGTAGTATGTGGTCATATGTGCCTATATTTCCAGCCCTGTGTGTATGGTTGTGGTAGTGGTGGTAGTGGGGCAAGAGGACCAGGGGGTTTGCTGGCCACTGGTCTCTCTGTGGTCAGCGAGTGACCATGTCATAAGGGAATAAGGTCAGGAATGACAGAGCAGGACATCCAGTGACTTTTTTGACCTCTGTGTTCACATAGGTGTGTGCACCCACATATATGTGTACATATACCTTACATAAATACACACACATAGAAAAGACAGTGTTACAGAGGATAATGGGAAATTAGTTAAGTTTTAGTATTTTAAAGCCCTCCAGGTTCGGATCTGAACACGTCTGTCCTAACTGATAGAGAGGAGAGAGGTAGGACACAGGTACGGGTGCTTCTGCTGGTTAGCTGCTCTGTTACAGACACGAGCCATGCCTCAGCAGAGACCGCCTGACGCAGAGCTTATTTAAGAACATTGTCACTTCATGACCTGACGTGTACTCTTTATTCCATGCTGAGATGAACTCGCCCAATCCAGGGAGTGTTCCGAGGCCAGCACTGGTGCAGGAACGAGGCTCTGTATTACTACGGCGTGGGAAGACATCAGCAGAGAAGATGGCCTCTGAAGGCTCAGCTGGAGCCCAGAGCCCTCCTCTACCCACCCCACTCTACACTGGGCCTGAGTGGAGATAGTGAAGGATGATTCAATTTCCACCCTGGGTCACTCCATGTCTGGGGTTGCCAGACGTGACAAATTATATGTGGGGCATTTTGGTGTGAAGTTCTGTCTTGCTGGTCTGGCCTGACAGTAGCAGTTCATTTAACTTGTCTCAGATGGACCTGGAACCAGGGGCTAAAGGCTTGAATTCTCACTACAGAAACACGCACCCTGCCCATAAACCTTCAGTCAAGGGAACCAGCTGTTAGCCACGAGAACACTACCGCCAGATGGCTTATAAAAACCCACGCCATACAAGTGAGTAGGACCAAAGGAATTTGTCTCTGGGTAACAGAAACTGACATCACAGATATCTTTTCAGTTACCTACATTTTAGAAGTTCCTCAATAGTATACGGGGAAAAAGAGAAGCATGCTTGCCGTCAATGTCACGATGAACCCAGCTCAGTTACTATACTTACTTGCTGTCACTAAACGATTTACACAGAGACTTCCTAAACATGGCAAAGATCTGGTGTTTTAGAAATTCTTTGAAAACAGAACTGGAAAGGGAGTTTGTCTTCTCAGCTGTAGCTGAGGTGGCACCTTCCCCAAAGTCAACAAGAAAAGCATCCTTTTCTCTTTTAGTTTTGGGTTCTTGCTACTCATAAACTACAGGGAGCAGCATTATTTAGAGGTACCTGCGTGAACCCCCACACACAACGCAGTCACACAGCTCCTTTTCCTGCAGCTCAGGCACAGCCGCAAAAGCATACTTCGTCACATTGCAATGGGGCTTCATTTACAAAAGTACAACCCACTACTGTCCTTACTCTCTGTGGCTTCCCGATGCATTTCATAAAAACACTGCAGCGGATAATCAAGCGTGACCACTGACATGCACAAGATTGAGTTTTAGGGACCATTAAATGAGCTCACCCTCGTGGGAAGTCTCTCACTCCGGCTGGTCTTCAGGTAATTATTCAGCGACTCCTACCTGTGGTTCCCCTTGTCCCCATACAGTCTTTGAATTCCATATGCTGCTAAGGTCAAGCTCTTTTTTCCTCATGGAAAGTCCAGCTCCACACCTTGGAGCCAGGCCCCACATTATCATGCAAATATACGCAACTGGCATTTATTTCACCAGGCACTACTGCAGAAGAGCAGATTAAAAGCTGTTTCAGATGGAAGCTTTATCAGAAGCTAGAGTAAGCAAAACGGGAGAGAAAAGTAATCGTTGTCGTGGTTCTGAAACGGAGGTCTAACCCCTCTTTGCACATCCTTCCGCTGCACAGACACCTGACCCATACACACTGCTCAAATGCAAGAACCTGGCAGGTCTGTGTCCTGAAAACTCAACAAGCCAGAACACCATCAAGCCAGACTCACTGCACACCCAGAGCCGGCATCGCCACACCGTGTGTCCCCCTGAATGCTCACTCGACTGTTAGCATAATTATTGCCATTTGCCACCTGCACTGCAAGCTACGGATATGGGGGAGACCAGAACCTGGTGACTCATGGTGAGGAGCTGGGCGGTCTCGGCTTACATTTTTACCGAACCCAAAGGCCCATCAGCTACAATAGCAAGCTTGGGATTGTATGTAAAATTGCGCTGCACTTGGTTTCAGAGAATAATTAACAGGGAGGGAATTTAAAGCTGGCTGAAGGAGACACTGCCTCAGTTTAAAATTAGTTACTATGAGAGGAACAAAGGCGGGGGAAGAGGGAGAGGATGCGAAACAAAACAAAACTACGCACTGTGAAATGAGTAAGTTCAGTTAGAATGTTCACCAGGATTTGGAAAATCATAACGCCATCTGCTACTCTGGACCTCAGAACATCAGGGATCTCGGGGGCCCAGACGCTTCCATTTCCAGGAGGAAGGAAGACGGCTGCCTCCATTCTGGAATGGAGGCCAACACCCAAGCCGACCAGTCTGTGGTCTCTATTGAGGACAGTTCACTTCTCACACGACCATCTCCCCTGGTTTAGGGAAAACTAACAGCAGGCAGGACCATTACAGCAACTGACCCTGGCAACCAGCATGGGTTCAGGGTGTGAAGGCCCCATCATGGCGGATTAAATGAGCACGGTCCTACGGCTGGGTAAGACTCCACAATAGCGCAACACATGTTAAATGGCAGCAGCCAGGACTGGCCCCATCGGGCAACTGCCCATTCACACGATGCTATTCACAGGCCTCCGCCACCACGAAATTAATTCATTAATAATACATCAGGTTTCGTGGACAATTCAAAGAAACCACACAAAGCTTATGCATCCTGTCTGGCCTAAAGAGGCGGATCCTCCCTCCCAAATATCCATGAAATCAAAATCACAGCGATAGAAAAAGAAAAATGTGGAGAAAAATCTCTCCATTGAATTTGCTCAGCGCTGAAAAAATTTATAAAGCTGCAGATTTTCAGCATAGTTAGTGAAACACGATTTTATGTTTTAAAAATTATTTTTCTTCCTTCAAGTGACTTTGAACATCTTTCAGACTATCAGAGAGAGAAAATTCTCTTACATTGTTTCTCCTGTAACATTTTTTAACTCATTTCTTTCTTATTCCTCCCTCCCATGAACTCATAAATATGAATTAAATATAATTATAAGTGAACAGAACATTAACTTTTGGATTACTGCTGTGTTTTTGTAGAATGTTAATGTCATTTCTAAAGAAACAGTTATTGTCAATAGGAGAATGTAATTACTAATGGAATCTTCAAACCAGCCAAACTGCATTAGTTTAAACACACTGGACATTTCAAAGGAGGTATTAGGTCTCCAAAGACTGCCGCACATAAAAAGATTGGGTTTTGGGCTTTCCACGATATATGTTCCCATCGCTATAAGACACCGGCCTAGTTAACACACGGCTGGAGGACAGGGCCGTTGTGTGCATCCAGGAGCACCGGCTCTCCCAGTTTCTGAGGCCTCCACCATCAACCCACACAAACTGCAAATACCAGAGAGAAAGCTCATCAGATAGCTTCCCATTTGCCAGGGAGGGTGGGTCACACGTGGCCAAAAGTGCTGCCTGCGTGGGCTGTGGAGGGCTCGGGCTGGGGCTCTGTCTCCTTTAGAATATGTGTAGTTCCATGCTGGGGAGGTTCACAGACCCTGTTCAAAAGCTGCCAACAGGGAGGTGGAAGCTGTCTTCCCCTCTCGCTAGCTTCGGAACCCAGGGAAAGACCGCAGGATGTTCTCCCTTTTAGTCAGTTCATACAACTTTCTGAGTTGGAGGGGCACTGCTAGGTGATCATTCTTTTTATTTATTTATTTATTTATTTCCATTTTTTAAAAAATTGGGTATTTCTTATTTATATTTCAAATGTTATTCCCTTTCCTGGTTTCCTGTCCATCAGCCCTTTAACCCTCTCCCTCCCCTTCTATAAGGGTGTTCCCCTCCCCATCCATCCCCCTTACCATCCCCCCAACAATCCCCTACACTGGGGGTCCAGCCTTGGCAGGACCAAGGGCTTCTCCTTCCACTGAGATGATCATTCTTAATGACCTTTCCTTACCACTCTCCCTTCTCACAGCCGAGAACCTTCTTAGTGACCCTGTCCAGGAATGCTTTCTGCAGAGAATGGGACTTTCCTGGCTCCTCCTTTCCTCTCCCTTCAGCCTCAAAGACGCGGAAACTGAACCCCCAGATCTTTTGGCTTTACCCTGAGCTACACTATATCCTAGTCACAAACTACAGTATTCCTTTTTTTTTTTCTTTTTTTTCTTTTTTCTTTTTTTCCGGAGCTGGGGACTGAACCCAGGGCCTTATGCTTGCTAGGCAAGCGCTCTACCACTGAGCTAAATCCCCAAACCCCTACAGTATTTCTTAAAGATCTGTAATCATTATGTAGATGGCAAAGGAAACTGAATCTTCCCACAAACCCCTCTTTCTCTTGAGATGAAATTCCATGTAGCTCAGACTCCATGAGACAGATGACCTTGAAGTCACTATGAGCCGAGGATGACCTTGGACTCTGGGGTTGTCAGAGGTAAAGAATGATGCTTTAGGGGATAGTCAACAGTTTTTTAAATAAGATAAAATATTTATTATTTTAATTTATATGCACATACCCCTGGATGCCAGAGGACATTGGATGGCCTAGAAAGATAGTTTTAAGCCATCTGATGTGGGAGTTGGGAACTGAGCAAGAGCTGCAAGAGCAGTTAGCATTCTTAACCATCTCGCCAGCACCAACAGTCAAGATTTAAGACGACGACGACGACGACGACGACTACGACGATGATGACGACGACGACGATGACGACGACAACAACAACAACAACAACAACAACAACAACAACAACCATAGCCCAAGGAGCTCTGTGGGGAGCAGGGCTCTGGGCTAAGTGACCTAATAGTTTGTCAGATCAGAGGAGCTGCATGGTCCTCTGTTAAGTTTTTTTTTTTTGCTGGGAGGGAGGTGTTGTGCTGAGGATCAAACTCAGAGCCTCATGCTTGACACATTCTACCACTGAGCTAATCTCTAACCCATGAGAATGAATTCACCATCAGGAAGATACAATCTCATTTGTGAATGCTTTTAAAAGTATGATTCTTAAAAAACATTCAAAGCCACAATGAGCTGAGCATGGTGGCATGAGCTATATAATTCCAGCACTCTGGAAGCAGAGGCAGGAAGATCACGAGAGTTTTGGTCAAATGATAACTCTATGTCTAAGATTTGACAAACTGCCAGACTGCATTTCATAGCAATCGTGTCGCTTTACATGTGTTCAAGCCCCTTATGAGGGTTTCACCCTGTCTAAGGTCTGGTCAACACCAGTTCTTTTGGTGTCCCAGCCATTCTTCTGAGAGGTAAATGAAGCCTGATTTTTTGGCAATGTTTAGGCCACAAGTCTCCTTATTGGTCATTCGCAGGTCTTTGGAATAATTCAAATCCCTTGCTCTTTTGTCTTTTTTCTTGCCACTGACTTCTAAGTGTCTTTACATATTCTGGATACTAGATTGTTATCACACACACACACACACACACACATGCATGCACGCACGTTTACATATTTAAAACAAATATCTTCTCTTATTCTGTTCTTAACCCCCCAGGTTGCTCAGGATGGTTTTAAAGGTCTGATCCTCCTGTCTCAGACTCCTGGTTTTGTCTGGAAGCATGGCTGTGTACATCCAGGCAATTTGTTGCCTCCTGTCTCTACCCCAGCTTCCTGCCATCCGCCACTGCCACGCTACCTTTATTCCTACAATTTTACTCTAAGTTTTGAAATATCTCAATCTTCCTCCCCCAGCTGTTCTGGCTGCTTTGAAGATTTTTTTTAATGTTTAATTATGTACACGTCTGTGGGTGGGCCAGAGCACTGTGTCTCCTCAAGCTAGGATTATATATGATTTCGAGGGCTGAGGGTGCTGGGAACTGAACGCTGGTCCTCTGCAAGGGCAGCGAGTGCTCTTAACTGCAGACCTGGCCTCATGTTCTGGCTACTCTTAAGCCTTGCATTTGCATATAGAATTTGGAATTAGCTTATTCATTTATGCATAAAATATCTCAGTAGCATTTTGGCAGGGATTACATTGACTCTGCAGATCAACTTGGATATGATCACCGTGTCTTTTATTATTTTTAAAGATAATCAGTTAATGTGCTTATTTAGTACATGTGTGTATGTGTATGAGAGGATAACGTGCGTGGGGCCAGTTTTCTCCTCTGTCATGGGGACCAAACTCAGATGGTCAGGCTTGGTGACAAACGTGCCATCCCAACTCAATATCACCTTCCTAAAACAGTGTTTTTACTACATAGAATATATTTCCCTTTATTTATGGTTTTAGTTTCTTTTACTATTTTATAGTTTCTTTTGTTAAATTTCTTTCCTTTTTCTGCAACTACAACGTAGACTGCCCTGTGTTTCTGCCTGTGTATGGAGACTGCAGAAACACAATGACATTAGCACACGGGCCTGCAGCTAGAATTACTTGTCTGTTCTTGGGCTGTGCTTATGTACTATGACAGCACATGCAAGTCTAGTTTTACTTCTCTCTGACCTGGATTCCTTCTACACAGACATGCTCGCTGAGCGCTGAATTGGAGATATAGTTTGTCTTTCCTTGGTTTCCGGGGGGAATGGCCTTTTACCATTAAAATGTGCTAGCCTTTTATTTGGCCTTCAGTAGGCTTCTTATCTGGTTCTGGGAGCAACTTTCTAGTCTAGATTTATTGAAGGTTTTATTGGGAAAGAGTGTGAGATTTCCTGAAGTATTTTCATCCCTTCCTGAATGAAAATGGTATGTAATGCGATTGATTTTCATGTTCAGACAGCCTTGCAGTCCTGGCATAAACCTCACTTATGACACTGTCCAGTTTTAATTCGATTTGATTTTTTCACTGCTGTGATAAAACACTGATCAAAAGCAATTTGGGGAGGAAAGGGTTGATTGCATAGGACGTGTTTTAGACGTCATGGATCCAGGGAGCCAAGGGAGGAAGGAACTCAAGGCACAAGTTTCGAGCAGAAACTCTGGGGGATGCTGCTTACCGCATGCTCCAGGCTTACCTTCAGCTACTCCTCACGCCCTCTGTCCTAGGAATGGTGCCCCTACTTCAATCAGCAAGTGCTCCACAGACAGGCGTGCCCACAGGCCATTTGACGGCCAATTCCCAACTGAGGCTCCCTCTCCATCTCTAACTCGTGAGTTTCATACCGTTTGGTAGCACACAGCTTTTCAGAGCAAGTATTTGTTTATTCATTCATTTATTTTTTGAGACACGATCTACCTGTGTTATTAAGTTGGCAACAAAACTAATCAGGATAGTTATGATTCCCTATAACTTTTGCTGAGTTCAGGATGTAAAATCCTGTTGGTGTTTTCATGAAGGTTCTTGTATAGATTAGGGATACTGGTCTGTCGTGTTTTTATTTGTGTATATGTGTGGATAAAAATGTGCCACAGCACATACATGGAGGTCAGAGGCCAACTTGAGAGAATCATTGGTCTTTTCAATATCTGGGTCTCAGGGATCAAACTGCTCGTCAGCCTTGGAAGCAAGCACCCACCCACCAGGCCATGTTGTTAGCCCCAGTTTTCTTTCTTGCCAAGTCTGTGGGCTCAATTATCAGTAGTCCTGGCTTCATATGAACGGTGAGATCAGTGGTTCTCTCAACCCTATGTTGGAAGCATCTAAGGAGAGGTGGTGTTAATTCTTTAAACACTTGGTTAGGCTCACTGTCAGAGCAACAATGCTGAGCTGGCTTTTATGGCAGGTTTAATTTAGTTAACGTTTTTTCTTATAGGGTTACTCTGTACTGCAATCTGTACTACCAGGAACTGTGTATTCTGTACAGGTGACTTTAGTCTGGTGGCATATGTTTTTTCAGAGCACCTATTTTATTCACTCACTCAGTTATTTGTTTGTGAGGCAGGCTCTCCCTGTGTGGTCCAGGCTAGCCTTAAACTTGTGGCAATCTTCTTGCCCAAGCCTCCCAAACTGGAGGTGCTAGCAGGAAATGCAGGGCTCGTACATCCTTGACCAAAGACCCAGCACGTGGCTTTAAGACCTACATGGAGCAGTGAGGAAAGATGGGGGCGCCCTCCCAGACAGCCACACATTTTGTTAGCCTGTGTGTGTGTGTGTGTGTGTGTGTGTTGAGATAGGGTTTCTCTGTAGCCCTGGCTGTCCTGGAACTCAGAGATCTGCCTCCCAAGTGCTGGATTAAATGTGTGTCACCACCACCTGGTTTGTACCCCCCTTCCCCCCCAAGAACCAATGCTTTGCTGATTTTTGCCTTTTCCATATCATTTCTGCTACGATCTTTGTTACTCATCCTTCCTACTTGCTTGGCTTCAGTGTGCTCATTCTCTGCTTTCTGAGGGTGGAACCTCGGGCTAAGGAACTGAGATCCTCCTTTACAGCTGTCCTGGTTGGGTTTCCCAGGGCCTACTTAGGTTTGGAAGTATATGTTCACATATTTGTGAATCTGCTAGGTTCTCTTCTGTGATTACTTCTGCTTCCTACCCATGGGCCCTTTGGCTCCTGGTCAGGGGGGCTTTGTTCACTCTGTCAGTGCTCCCACAGTGGCCCTCCTTAGGGAGCCTTATTAGAGAAGACAAAGGGAGGTCTATGCCTTGCTACCCCCAAGACCAGAGTCACCTCCTTTCCATGGGAGAGAAGACTCAGGGTTCTCAGAATCACTTAGCATCTGACCCAGGCCTCTGTTTTCCACACTCACAGGCCTAGGCTGTGAGGAGGATGGAATGTTTGCTCATTTACAGAACTTGTAGTTCTAAGACACCAATACACAGTCATTATTTCTGAGCAGATATAAAATGTCACTTCAACAAATTCACTTTTTATGTGTAAAATGAATAAACAGAAGTATAAATCAGGGATTTGTTAATGGTTCTTTTGAGCATCTACAGATGCTATGCAAGAATTTATTTTTAGTTATAATATACCTGAAATGTATGTATATGCTTAGAGTAAAAACTCATTTTTCTGGTTGTCATATTTTAGACAACATGAACATTCTGGAATACATCTGTGATCTCAAAAAATGATTTATAAGATAGTTTTAGGTCTTTATGCCTAACGTTTACGTTTTCTCCTTTTTTAATCTAGGCAACTCCATTTATCTTTTAAGACTGAGTTTAAATGCAATGCCTCCTTCCCCACCCCAGCCAGGGCTCTACAGCAGTCATCCTACATGGAGCCATGATTGTCTGCTCTCTGCATGATCTTTCCCAAGGCTGTGGACCGTGCAGGGTCAACAGACGGCTGCTGAGGGTTCCTTCAGACTTCCTGTTCTCAGCCTACGCACTGGCAGTTCCACTAGCTGGCTTGAGAGATGGTGAGATCCGTGACACAGACATTGCTGTTTTATCTCCACTGTGACAATCCCTATCTGGCCAGCCCTTTGCTACACCAGCTACCCTGGGAACCCATGAACTGGCGGGTTGGGGAACCTCTACTGTTACAGTGTGAGGGTTGGCCCTACCCAGGGGACCATGGTTCTTCTTCCCTGGCTCACTGACTTGGGCTGCAGGTGGCTTGGTGGCCTTACCTGGAAGTCTATTCCTTCCGGGTTTGAGGCTGTCCTGAATGTTTTCAACTGAGGCTAGTACATAGCTGGCACTTGATAACTATTCACTCTACTGCATCAGAAGGACCTGAGCTGCTGTCTCCCCCTTCAGACAAGGCTGTTGGATCTTACAAGAACTACCTAGGGATCTGATTTAATTGGATCCATTTTAATTTTGCTAGGGTCACCATTAGGGATGTCAAGACCAAAGGCAGATGGTAGAACTGTTTGGATGGCAGATGGATGGTCTCTGACAAGAACAAGTGACCATGAGAAGAGAGACAATCTCCAGAGAGCACATGAGGAACACCAATTATGGAGGGGCTTAGTGCTGTGACTTCAAGACCACCACTGAGTGTCAAAGCCAAACACATAGTCACATTCAGTGACAGCACAAAGTCAGCTCCTGTACTTTCATAGCCCCAGAGGTCATTGATATATCTAAGTTCAGTTTAGCAACACATCCTAAGCACAGACCAGAATCTCAGAGAAAATGGTAAAAGTCATTTGCTACACTGCCAGCAGGCTGCCAAGAACACATATTTCTTTGTAATATATGCATTTCTCACAGATAGCAGAGACAGCAATAACATTTCTGTTATACAAAGGAGCTGTTGTATTCCTGAGGGGTACTTAGAGAACCAGGTACAGGTAAACAGACAGGTATTAAGAAGTTCTCTTGAGGGGGCTGGAGAGATGGCTCAGTGGTTAAGAACACTGACTGCTCTTCCAGAGGTCCTGAGTTCAAATCCCAGCAACCACATGGTGGCTCACAACCATCTGTAATGGGGACCCATGCCCTCTTCTGATGTGTGTGAAAACAGTGACAGGGACAGAAATAGTATACTCACATACATAAAGTAAATAAATTAAAAAAGAAAGGCTCTGAGAGTTACACCCCAGCTAGTTGGCTCACAGTTACCCGAGCATACTGGATTGTCCGGTTTCTGATGGGAGCTCAGCACTCTGGTCGCCTTGTCTGCCTTCCCAGTCTATGGCCAAGTCTCATCTTTGTGACTCTTCTGCTCCTGTTTAGTCTTGGTGTCTCCTGCTTGTCTGGTGGCTTACTCCTGCTTGTCTCATAGTTTCTTCCTTGACTCTCAGGCTGCCTCTAACACTCACCTCTGGCCACTTTGGGGCTAACTGGTTCCTGAATGCCTGGGTGTTGATTAATTACTGTCCACTCTCTGCTATGCTATAGTCATGGTCAAGCTGAAATGGGTAACCTAAAATGCCACATTAGGATTTGCTACAGTTATGTGTACAAGACTCTAGATGTGCCTGAACGAGGCTCACGTAGCAGGTAGTACTTAAGGCTACGTGTGTGTATGCTTCTGTGTCTGTGCAGTGCTATGTGCACATGAATGCTGGTTCCTGCTTAGGTTAGAGGCATAAGCTCCCTGGAAGCTGAAGTTACAGGTAGTTGTGAGCCATCCAATGCGGGAGCTGGGAATTGAACTTGAGTCTCATGCGAGGCCCTGGTGGTACTTTTGACTTGACTCTTCCTGACTGGTTATATTTACTCACAGAAGCCCTGAATCAGAAGCAAATGAAGTTGGAAGAGAGTTTGCAACCTCCTGGGACCTAAATGAACAGAAGCTGTCCATGATGAACGCCAGTTCGCTGTGCCCAGGAGGCTTTGTGTGTTTGAGGCATCACCACTGAGCAGTCCAACCCAATGACTGGGGCTCAAGACTCTGCTTTTTTTGTTTGCTTAATTTGAGACGGGGTTTCATCATAATAATAGCTCAGGCTAGTCTCGAACTTAGTCATCCTCTCAGCTCCCTGGGTGCTGGGGCTGTGCATGTGTTTGGGTTCTGCAGCTCTAATACGTCTTAGCTATGCTGATGTGATTAGTCTTTGGAGTGCTATACAAGGAACAGTGACCAGTGACACACACAGGGTCAGGCACAGTGCACACAAACCCTGACCCGTGCTTTCTCCGGTGCTGTGATGTACTTGCCGAAGGCAGTTCATCTGGCTGTCCCTCTCCTAACAACTGTCCTTGAGGAGAGTTGAGAGCCTGGCTAGTTTAGGACGTTGCCTCAGTTTCAAGACCAACTTGGTTTTAGTGAAGACAGTGTCAACTTCCAAGTTCCTAGAAAGAGGGGATTTTACCAGGGTTCTGGACTAAGCAGGAATACTACCTTCTAGTTTTCTTTTCTCTAAGGGAGAAATTTTGCTTTTGTCTAAGAAGAGCATGCCATTTAAGTGTAATACTATTGTCCTTCAGTATGACTTTATAATATCTTCAAGTAAACTAAATAAGTAAAATACTTTAAATGTATAATGACCATTGTGTCTGAAATCAGAAATGGAAACACCTCTTTAGTTCCCTGGCTATACATGTATCACTGGTCGGAAAGACATGGTGATGCCCAGGAGTCAGTCACACCAAGGTAGAGCCCAGGAAATGGTTCAGGCTGTGCATTTGACTGGCTAGGCCAAGTTTCCCTGGGCACTTTCCCAAGCAAAACCGGAAGGGAATCTTAGGAAAATGGCTTAAATAGAAAGATTTTGATGGGGACAGGATGCTTTTGGAAACCAGGATGACAGAGCTATTGATGAACTATTAGGTACAGGAGGCCCATCTGATGATCGAGAGGATGGGGTCTCCATTTGTTTCAGGATGATGCCTTCGTTTCTCACCAACACGGTTTACGACTTGCAGGGGATATGTGGATGGGTGGGCGGTGCAGACATGGAGGACCAGCGCGCCTGCTCTTGCTGCTGCTGGGATGTTCATGAGCTAGTTCTTTTCCTAGGAGAATCTTTATTTTTTCTCCCAAATCTCATAACTGGTTATGCAGATGTTTAATTGAGAAGGATGGCTATGAAATTATGGCTTGTTTGTTTTTTCCTTTTAAACTTTCCTATCTGGACCACTTACTGCCTCTCTTCCCTATTTACAAATGTTCTAAGCATTATAAAATTAAAGTTTTAAAAGCTAAACTTCACTAGGAGGCTGAGGTTTTTTAAAGTTACTGTGCCTCAATTGAGAGCCTTGAGTACCGTAAGACTGCTAATAATCAAGAGGAGTGGAAAGTCAGCGAGAAGAAGAATCAGCTAGCTGAGCGAGGTGGATGAATTCCACAGAGGCAGAGGGGCAGAGGAAGGCCAGGGGAAGGATGCTCGAAGCAAGAGAATTTAGAAAGAGAGAGGCTCCTTACTGGGATACTAGAGGAATCAAGAAGCCGGAGGCAGCCTCTGAAAATGCCTCAGGAGGTAATTAAAGATCAACCATTGACCAGAGCTTTGAGCAAACCCCTCCCCCTTTTAAACTGTGATTTGCTTTGATGGATAAAACCAGAAAGGCAAATTTTATCCACGATGTTACTATTCACTCAACTCTGACCCTTTTCTATGGAATGCTTTTTTTCAGTGTCTCTTATGGAAAAAGTGATACCGCTTTAATTTCCAGCTCCATCCCCATCTGGCCAGGAAGAGGATCAATTAATATTATTCTGTTTTGTCTTCAGGGCCTCTGACATCCCTGAGGACCAGCCTGTGGGACAGTGTCATCACAGCGCTTCTCAGCTTTGATGGGGAGAGCAGGATTCAGGACAAGGCTGGCTCGCGGAACACAGCTCCGAGCATGCCACACACTTGCTTCGAGGATGTTGGGCATTGTGCTTCATTAGGAAACAAAATATAAGGCTTTCCACACCATTAGGGATGACTTTAGGAGTGGAAAGCACATAAGACGATGCCTCACCTCATCAACAATGCACTGCAGAAGCTGGAGAGGCTGCAATGGGGAAGAAGAGAGGAAAAGTATTAGCCCGTGTGCAATATCTTTACAGTGGAGTGGAAAGAAAAAAATCATTAATGCAATAAAATATAGCAAGATTAATCAACAACAGCAAACTCTTATAAAAACATGGATGCTCAGGACGTCCTATTATTTCTAATGGTACCTAATCTAATACAGGCAGTTAAAGGTTTGCATTTTCTTCAAAATGCAATTTGCTAAGTTTAAAACAAGGCATTCAAGCATGCAGAGGGAGCAGCCATCAGGAAAAAGAAAAGTGAATTTTTTTTCTGAACTCATAAAGCTTACCATTAAAGATCCCTGGTTTTTCTGAATCTGAAAAAAGGCAATATGTAATTAGCATGTCATAATCAAAATGACTCACTTGGACACATTATGATCACTGAGAGAAAATTATTGCATTGCTGGTGGCAATTTGTGGGCATGTGTTAACACAATTTACATAATGAAAATACACAAATGTTAATAGCTCGCTTCTCATTTATAGGCGAAAGTCAGCAGAATGTTAATTTCACACAACACTTTTTAGTACCCTCCAGGTTGTATTAGAATAGGGAGAAAAACCATAATCCATTTCAAAGGGCTGTTTACGATTCAGATATAAATAATGTTTTATATTGCTAGATTGTGAACACTGGGCTTAATGTTGCAATCATTGCTAATGTTATGAAGCTCACTCTTTTTAAATTAAAAACCGATTTATTTAAAATTGAAATTAAATCATAGTCAGAAATTAGAATTTTGGATTCCTGCCAGTGTCTGCTCACAATCCCCTATTTTGTGAAGAAAACTTTAATTATGTGGTTGAAGTGTTTGCCTGGAACTAAGGAGTGGGGTAAAACTCTCCCCTTTTCAAAGTTCTTTTGGAGTGCTTCTCGAGCAGCAAGGCTCTCTGGGAAAAATCAAATGCATGAAGTTTTAGCTAAGGTGCCTGTTCCAACTCAGCGTTCTGCGGGCAGGCTGCTCACATCAAACACAGACAGTTAACCGAATGTGACGAGATCAATCAACTTCAACTTACTAGTCAAAACACTAAACACATCCGTGTAGTTCCACACCCCTCACCCCCAAGATACCTACAGTTAGTGTGCACAAATCCAATGGAAACCTAGTCTTAGGTCCTGCATTTTGTAACCAGAAATTTTTTAGGAACTAAATACTACCAGGACGGGTCAGTTGTTTTCTGGGATACATGAACGCCAACCAGCTGGTTAGATGGGAAAGAGCAATATCCCATATGTTTTCCTGTTGTGCTGGGAATCAAACCGGGGGCAGCAGAGAGGCTGGGCAGATGCTCTATCACTGAGCTGTATTCTCAGGCCCTTTGTGTGTTTTTAGTAGTATTGAGTGTGTGTGCGTGCGTGTGTGTGTGCGTGTGTGTGTGTGTGTGTGTGTGGTTCACATGTGTATGCATGTTACAGATGTCAGAGGCTGATGTGGGGCGCCTTCCCCTCTTGCTCTGCACCTTATTCTTTGAGATGGTGTCTGTCACTGAACCTGGAACTTCCCACATCAGTTAATCTGGTTGGCCAGCAAGGTCCTTGGAGGCATTTGTCTCTGCCCCACGAGTACTAACACTTAAGAGCACAGGTGTGTGCCACAGCACGGTTTTTACGTGGGTGCTAGGGTTCTGAACTCAGGTCCTCATTCAGCAAGCACTTTCCCCACTGAGCTGGTTCCTCAGCTCCTGAATGGCTTGAGAAATTCTTTCCCACACATGCTCACTTGACCAGCACAGCCCACCCTAAGCTGTGCGGGGGTAACGAGCTCTATTCTATGACGGGGACCTGGGCCTCCTGGAAGGCAGGGCAGGCTTGGGTTACAGGCCCAGGCCTGATGGTGCCAAGCCTTTCCAGTGTTCCTACACTTGTAGAATACCGGCCTGCGATCACAGGAAAACAAACAAACAAACAAAAAAAACCGAACAACAACAACCAAAACAACAACAACAACAACCAAAACAACAACAACAACAAAACCAAAACACTACAATGTATTCCATGCGGTTCCCTTGCATGGTATGGAAGATTCAAGAGAAAGGTGAGAGGACTGGGCTTCTAGGGTGGGTGCTGGGCATACGTAGCACTTCCTTTGGCATCAGTGTAGCTTCTCAGCAGTCCTTCCTCCCCTCTCCCAAATCTTGCCCTGGAGCCCAGGCTGGCCTAGAACTCACTGTGCTTCTGTTCACCTCTGCTGGGATCACAGGTGTCTTAGAAGGTATTTCCTGGGCTCTGTCCCAGCTGACGGGGCTCTCTGCTCATATTTCAGTCGCCGCGCTGGGAAGCGGTTCCAGGCTGCCTCGGGCTCAGTCTTCCCCACCATTGCCGGCCTGATCTTACCCTCAGTGCTGCCCATCTGGTTCCTCTAGTCAGAAGGACTCCGAGCAAGGCTGGTAGGCAGAGGTTCAGTCTCAGGGAGGGGTTGGGCTGCTTACCCCTTACACTGCTGAGAAATTTAGTAAAGAAAATCTCTGGGAGCCAGGTCCCTTCTCCTACTGTGTTTACTTTTGTTTTGTCTAAGAACACAAGGTAGACCTGTGCCAGAATTAAAAAGATATATCTGCTTCGACTGCCAAGCGATCTGTAATAAATAAAGCAGTAGAAATCCACTTCTGACATCAAAGAACATGTTTTCTCACAGATACGGCAAACATTCTAGAAGATGCCTTGAAGGAAGTGAGGGTTGGTTCACAGCACTGCCTTCAGGAGCATAAGCTGCACGGACCAGACGGACAGAGGGAGATTTCCTCAGGACCTGGATCTTACAGACACTCTCTACTTTCTCCCGCCCTATCCTGCACATTAAAGACATTTAAGCTTGCACTACACTGGGTGGGCCAATGAGGTGAGTTAACTGCTCAAGTGCTTGTCAAGACAAGCCCTTGATGATCTGAGTTCGATCCTTGGGACCGCCATGGTGGAAGGAGAAAACCCACTGCGACAATTTCTCCTCTGACCTTCACATGCTTGCCGCCGTACACATGTGCCCACACATATACACAAATAAATAAATCTAATTAAAATCTGCCCTATATTAAGGTTTGCTTCAAGAAAGAGAGGGATGACCACTGGTGTCTTTTTTTTTATTTTAATTTCTTACTTCTTATAATATAATGACCTAGGTTTGCCCAGGATCTTAGAGATGCCATGCCAGGGTTTTATTACAGTCTTGATAGTAACATACTACAGGATGTCAACTTCATGCATTTTGTATTAAGGTAGCAGAGCCAGAACCTGAAATTGATTCAAAATGCGTGTGGTACTCAATTACTTCTGAACATGGTTACACAGTGCCGTGACTTATGCCTTCCATTTCACATGGGTCTGATGCGATGATGCAACATCATCATAATTGATTCATTTTCTCAATTAAATAAAGCTACTGTGCTGTTCTTTATAGGAGTGCCACGCAGACCATGGAGTTAGATGTATTATCTCCTTCCCTTGTCTCAGATATATTGCCTTAAAGGCGATGTTCTGTTCCTCTGTTAATTCCACCAGAAAAATTTAATGCCGCAGTCATATTTTTCAAGTTCCGAGCTGCCACGAGCACGGCTGTATTTATATTAGGCATATTCTTCACTGCTAAACTCTTGTTGTTTACCTTTGTCAAGATCATATTACTGTCTGGGCACAGTGCCTATAAAACAGAGCTGAACCACGTTAACCTCAAGCCACTGCCTCTGCTTCTGTGCACAGTTCATGTAAAACCAAAGCCCTTGTTTTTAATAGCACATTGAGGGAGGCACTGACTCCGTGTAAAATGCCAGCCTCATGGACACCTGTCCTTATTCTGCCTTTCCAATGGCCGAGCGTGAGAGCAGAGTTCAGAGGCGCACGGTCACATTCGTGATGATGTACAGCCGGCTCCTGACAACGCTTCTGACACTCTTTATAACCAGCTTGCCTACGCTCAAGCTCCTGCGTGCACAGCTTGCTTGTGCCGAGTACTTCCTGTGGCTAACTAGGACTCGGGGACAACAAGCAGAATGTAAGCGCTCCAGACTAACTCTTTGCTCACCATGCTCTGGACTTGGTGGAGTTCTGATACATTATTGAGATGAACCTCCTTCCTCTTCTGGGCATTTTTTTTTTTTCCTTTTCTTCTTTCGTCAGTTGTCAGATCCAAGATGGAAAGTCCCGCTAATAGGAGGGGTAGGCCTCCTTCTGATATAAGACGGATCCTCCGTGTTTCAACAGGATGAATGACTTGTTAAGAGGCAGTCACAAGAACCAGCCAGGTCTTGGTGACTGAATGAACATTTATAGCATCTTTCTTTGCAAGAAACAAACAGGTGGCAATCAGAAAGCCCCCTAGCATAATCCATGAGTTTGTAGAGTGATTTTGGGAAAGCAATTGTTAATTCAAAGGCTCCTTTGTGGGGCCTGGACTACTTGTCAATGGCGTTAGTGCTAAAAAACAATTTCAGGAGTTCTCCTTTAGCTCCCCTCTCTGCACACAATGGCAAAGCAGACCCTGCTAGCAGGCTTTTCACATCATACTCAGAGGCGTAATCAGAAAACCAGAGTAGATTCACTATGGAGCTGAGGGAAGACACCAGCCAGGCCTTCATTTCCCCTCTGAAATGATGGCTTGCCCTGCAGCTCTTGTCGGAGAGATTTATGTGTGACCCAGGTCACATCTTCCAATATCAGTTGACAAATTTTCTCTTTACATATTTACTGCTTTTCAAGCTTGTGTTATTTTCTCTTAGATAGAAAAAAGCCTGAAATTACATGGTAAGGGTGGAATTTTTAAAAGATAGCAGCCTCACTTCATGTGACTTGAGCCGTATTCCAGTCATCAGTGTTAAACTCTGTTCTTTTTAAATTTTAACCCAAATGTAAGAAAGGATCTGCAGCTGCTTTAAAGATTCTCTTCTCAAATCTGACACAGGAAGCTGCAGCCCCAGCTAAAGCTACAGTGATTATGGTGAATTGGGATTTTATATTCTACATGAAGAATTAGGACCAAAGAACTGTTCAGGGAAGGATCTCGGAGATGCTCAAGCTCTGTGGACTACTTTGCCTGTATGGAAACTGAGGCTCTGAGATAAACAGTATTCAAGGCCCCAGACAGAGCCTGGCCTAACAGCTTGCTTAGGAGGCTGCCTGTCAGGGAAATGCAGAAACGGGAGAATTAGAACATTCCATGGGATTCCAGCCAGATAGGCACTGTCTGGAAATCCTCCTTCCTGCAGTAGGGCTATGAACTTCTGCATAGTTCAGGGCCAAAGCAAGAGGGCCCCAAAGCTTCTCAGAAAATGGTGCTTCCCATTCAGGAGCCGTGCCTTCCACCTGTGCCAGGGAGAAGTGGTCCTCGCTTTAGAGCTGTACCGTGTGCTGAGGGCACACACTACCTCCAATCACTCTAGATCGTAAGGCTTTCTGGAAGATCACTTTCCCTCCATAACCTTTAACCTGTTGCTCTGTACCACTTCAAGTGTACAATGGAGCGTCTTAATGACTGTTTTACAAAAGGAACAGAGTGAAAATTTCTGGGCCTAACTCTCAGTGGAGATGTTGATACAGTGTCATTTTTCCTGCTCCCGGGGTCACTGGCCTTTATCCTTGTTGCAGTTCTTACCCCCCAGGAGTCTATACTATACCTTGTAGAGGGTCTAAAACAAAAGTTAAGTTGTTAGTGAATTTATCAGGCAGATCAAGGCAGAATGTCACTAAACTTCCACAGTGTAAGCTCTATATTCATGGGCTGGATGTGGTGGTACATGCTTTTAATATGTGAGTTCAAGGCCAGCCAGGGCTACAGTGAAAAACCCCTCTGGTGTGTGTGCGTGTGTGTGCATGTATGTAGGCAAAGAGTTCTTGAATAAATGATTAAAATGAAGGTTTAAAGCAAGCTATTCAAATCAGGTTAAGAGGCAATCTCTGTCACCTTCTCTCTGGCCCACAGCTCAGACTGCAGCCAAGACTGTGCTTGGGAGCCCAGTTTTGAGGAGAGAAGATGAGCTAGCCAACAGCTGGGTGTGACAGAGGCTCCAAGAAGCTGAGAGGAGGGCATAGCTCAGATGGGGCCAGATAGAAAAATCACTAAGGCCATAAATTAGATCACTTGGCTCTTGCTGCTTCCCAAGGATCAAGGACAATGCATTTCTACAGAGAATACAGCAGCTGGAGCAGCAAGAGGCAGGGCCACATTGCTCATTGCCGTCTGCCAGCAGTGCACAGGACAAAGGACCCGCTGCCAGGTTTTCTTTGCCCTTCGTGCATTTAAGACTGACATAGCTCATGTTGCACTCCATGTACATGGAGAGAAGCCACAGTAAAGTCTCCTGTAGGTAAACATTGCTTTGACACAGAAATGCAATTTGAAATAAACAGATGTGAATCACAGGATGAATCTGTTTCCTAATGGCACAAGTCTGGCCAAGGTGTCCAAGTAGCTTGCTTTGAGTAGATTTAGACCTTTTTCTTCTCTAACTTTAGCTCCCCTTTCTTTGTTCAGTGAGGGGATGATCTTGTGTGAACCTAGCTTAAGAGCATGAGACCTGTGTGTGTGTGTGTGTGTGTGTGTGTGTGTGCGTGTGTGTGCGCATATGTAGAGGTGGGGGAAGTGTGGTACAGGAGATACTATTTTTCTGAGCACACAGCTGATCCAGTGAGGATGTCAGAAAGGGGTTTTCTGGATTTATCCTTTATTTTACCTCTCAGTCAGCTTAACCCCTGCCCCATGCTTTGGAATCCAAATAAAGCCGGGTTCCCATAGTCCAATTCTTTGCCTGTGTGGGACCTTGTTTTGAAATATTCCAAATAGAGGTATCTTCTAGGGCTGGAGTTGTGTCTTGGGCATCTAGAATGAAACATGGTTGTACTGACTTCATAACCGCATCCGCTTTGAACTGGATCCCAGGCCTTTCTAGCTCCCAGGACGGCAGCACCTTTCTAAGAGCTGCGGTTGGGCTCGTCACACTTGAGCCGCAGTACAATCTCTTCTGTGTTTTAACCTTTTCCCAGAACGCAGGCTTAGTCTGCCCCCCACAGCCACTCTGTTTCCTGTCAGAGCGCCGCTTTCCCCAGACAGAGAATCCTTACCCCTCGTGTATTGGGTCACTTTGTGGGGCTGGTGCTTGCCATGTTTCCTGCAGAAGCTTTTCGAATATTAGAAAGGCTCATTACATTTTCAGGAGTCTATCAGCAAAGCACAGAATGCTGTTAGAAAGTTCTTTTACAAGCCCAAATAAATCTTCTTAAAGATAAGCCATGACCCTGGAGCTGTGACAGAGACTGATTTCAGATCCTCATACATTTGGAGACAGGTGCCATGTCCTCACATCTTCTGGGCTGAGTTAGGACACTGACTCCTCTCGCTTCTTCCTTCTACAGCGAGGGCACTCTGGCCACAGGCTCCGCCCTCAGTCCTTTCACTTCCGTCAAGATGACTCCAGGTGAGAAGACAGCAGAAGGGGAATGGAGACCAGGCCTTAATTATCAAGAATATGCACATCCCATGGGTAAAGGAGTTGAATAGCCTTCAGGTGCTGCAGAGAGGGAAGTGGTTGCTTGTCTCAGCAGAAGCAGCTTATTCCGAGAGCTCCTGCAGCCACTGTTGGTCTAGGAGCCAGCCAAGAGCTAGGCACACCTTTAATCTCAGAGGCTGCTTGACCTCTGAGTTCAAGACCAACCTGGTCTACATAGCAAATTCCAGGCAAGCCAATGTTTGTCTCAAACAAAACAAAAGTGAGCCAATAGTCACAGTGTAGACATAGCTCTCCCCAAACCAGCGAGCCCTGGAAGCCTCTGTAGTGAAGGCGACCTTGAGTTGGTTTTTTTAAACAGTCGCCTGAAGAGCAGCGGCGAGTGTACACCTTCTGCCGTTTGTGGTCAGCTTCTCTACTGTTCCCTTGGGTACTACAGCCCCTCTCACCCACCTGGCTGTGCTTCAGGCTCCTCAGTGGAAGCCTGAAAAGCTACCCAGTATTTGTTTTTTGCCTGTACGCATGCGGCCACAATACACTTTCATCTTCCCTTAAAGGGCTCATTTTAGACACAGAATTGCTGGTGTCACTCCTCTTGTTGAGACTCTTACTCGAAGAGTTACCTGAGCGAGGAACTGTGTCCCCTATGGAGCCTGGACAGGTCTGAGAGGAAATGCTATCCGTGCCTCTCCCCTGAGACAAACTACCGGAGCCTTTTGTTCCGTTGAGAAGAGGCCCGCATGGTTGGGGATTTAGCTCAGTGGTAGAGCGCTTGCCTAGGGAAGCATAAGGCCCTGGGTTCGGGTCCCCAGCTCCGGAAAAAAAAAAAAAAAAAAAAAAAAAAAGAGGCCCGAGCCCTACAGATTCTTTCAGATCCAGGATATGAGAGTGGATTTTTGGACATTTTCAAGCCAGAAATTACAAGGTAGTAATGGAATTTTTAAAGAACAGCAGCCTCACTTCATGTGACTTAAGCCGAACTCCAGTCATCAGTGTTAAACTCTGTTCTTTTTAAATTTTAACCCAAATGTAAGTAAGGACTACTTTGCCTGTATGGAAACTGAGGCTCAGAGAGAAACAGTATTCAAGGCTGCTGAGTACTGCTTAGCTCCCACCTGCTTCTGATCCTTGACTCCTTCCTTGCCTATACCTGTACTGACCTAACTACTGTCTGCATCCATCTGGCAAAGGGGTATTTACGGTCCCCGCACCCAGCCCTCCATCCCTTGTCCCAGATGGACTCTGCTGGGCCAATGCCCATCATTTCTAGAGGCAATGGCCCCGTCTCTCAGAAGGATCCGCCCTTTAGGCAGCGATGCTGTCAGGGCAGAGTGGAGGGATGAAGTGAGGAAGATGAGAGAAGACAAAGCAGTGAGTGGAGAGCTTGGGATTGGGTCTTGAGTCTTGGCCCCGTCCACGTGCAGAATTGGTTTTCTACCAACATGTAAATAAGTAAACTTGAGGTAGATAATCACATCAATGACTTATTTATAATCATCAAGTAGTCCTCTCTTACCAGACACTATAAAGTAACTCTAGAACCCAAAAGGCTGGTTTGTGTGTCAACTTGACACAAGCTAGAGCCATCAGAGAAAAAGGAGTCTCAGTTGAGGAAATGACTCCATGAGATCCAGCTGTACAGCATTTTCCCAATTAGTGATCAGTGGAGGAGGGCCCAGCCTGTTGTGGGTAGTGCCATTCCTGGGTTCTATAAGAAGGCAGGCAGAGCAAGAGAGGGGAAGAAAGCCAGTAAGCAGCACCTCTCCATGGCCTCTGCATCAGTTCCTGCCTTTAGGTTCCTGCCCTGCTTAAGTTCCTGTCCTGACTTCCTTTGGTGATGAACAGCAATGTGGAGGTGTAAGCTGAAATAAACCCCTTCCTTCCTAACTTGCTTTCTGGTCATGGTGTTCATCACAGCAACAGAAACCCTAACTAAGATAGCAAGTGAGACATAAATTGCTGGCCCTTAAAGGTGACTGACTTATTAAAGGTCCCTGAAATAAGGAGAGTTGTGAGACTCAAACACAGAGGAGCTGGCCCAGCAGGTTAAGAGCACTTGTTGCTCTTGCAGAGGACCCAGGGTTTGGTTCCCAGAACCCACAGGGCTGCTCACAACCCTAGTTCCAGGGACCTGACACCCTCCTCTTTTCTCCTCAGGCATCAGGCATGCACATGGTGCGTGGACATAACATGCTGGCAAAACATCCATATGCATAAAAATAGTTATTTTTTTTAAAGCCCACCGTTTCCTGTGATTTTGCTGCTTTCCCAGGGGTTCTATAGAGCTCTAAGGTCTTTTTTTCAAAGAGCTAATAGGAAATGCCAGAACCAGGGTTCAGAATAGCCTTGCCTGTGCTTGGGTGGAAGTCACATACCCAGAGTGACACAGGGAGGTGGGTATCATTCGCTACCTCTGGTGCTCTCTGCCCAGGAGTCTCTAGCTAATGAGGAAGCACAGAGCTGTCCAGAACACAGGATAAAGGAAGACATCTGGCCAGAAAGTTGTTTTTGCTTGTGGTGTTTTTTTCCAAACTGGAACTAGCCCTATAGAGGTCTCCTCTGGCCCACAGGGCAGTGCTGCAACCTTATTTCTGTTCAGGATTGAAACAAGTTTTATCTTGTACTTTAGACTATGGCCCTCCCTGTGCCTGGAGATCCACACCGTTCCTCAGCAGCCTATTCTGCCTGATGGTTGCTATGTGCAGACACTGAGGTAAGCCTAAGACAGAGCACAGTTGATTCTAATTGGCTGCCCTGGTTTCCCACAATCCTTCAGGGCTCCTAGTTATGTCCAGGAGCCTTTGTTCCTGGCTGTATGTCAGCCATCCTCAATCCTACACTACTGCAGCTCTTTGCTCCTTTAGAGACTTGTTGCTTTTTCAATGAACTCTTCTTATCTGTTTTATAGGCACTAAAGAGAGTTGGGCTCTTAGGATCATTAACATTTTAGTTGAAGATTCTCCAACACCCCAGGCATTAATCCAGAACTGTTGAACATTTAAAAGTAATCTGCATTCAAACAAAGCTTGGCCAGGTCTGCCACCCTTTAACCTGGATGCCAGCGAGCTCCTAACTCCAAATCTACCCCAAGTTCTCTCTGTGGAATGATGGTGAGCACGACTGAGAACAATAAAAGCTGATGTCTCCTCCTCAGCTGAGACCAGGTGCCCGCCAGGGAGCCAGTCAGCAATTACCTGGCAGGCAGGGGGCATCTTAGGACAGTAATTTCCACCTCTGTAGACACACCAGTTGGAGGCAGTACTTGAGTACTGGTTATGTGGGATCAAACCTCTGGGTGCCTCATCATACTTCGTGTCCTCATGCTCCTCTAGATAGAAAAAGCCACTGAACTGGGAGTGGAGACAGCAACCCTGCAAGTCACTTAATTACCATGTCTCCCATTCCCACTTGTAGAAAATAAAAACTAGATACGGTCTTCTTGCCTCTGAAACTCTAAGATTCCTTGAGGTGGTGACTCCCTGAGGGCAAGAGTGGACATCTCTGGAGTCTAAGAGGAGACAAGATGGCAAGGTTTCCAACTGGGAGTCAGAACAGAACATTGAGGTCACTGCGTAACTTCTCTCTCCAATGTCTAGGCTGATCATTTAAAAACTGAGAGAATCATGGTCCCAGTTACTGGACTAAAAATGACTAGATTCTATATGTAAGTCTGTGAATTATAACTGTGAATGATAAATTGTAACTCCAAAGAGAAGGACTGGACAGGAGGGCTCTGGTGGGATCAGAAAAGTAATTCATTTCAGTCCAACCTGGCAAGAAACATAGTCATATATTTTCAGAGCTATGTAGGCAAATCCCTGAAGTACTTTCTGGAAGTATAAATAATACCACCATTGCCTTGGTCTTGTTAACCACAGTACACATTTCAAAGTGCCTTCTTAGGCCTTGGCTCATGTAATCATGATAATTCCTTCCTAGTAGCCTAGAAACTGTCCTGTAATGTGTCAGGTCAAATTCATACAAGCTGGGAAGAAGCTTTCAGGTACGTGACAAGTACCCTTAGGGCAGAGGTCTGGAAATGCAAATCCTTCCTACCTCAGACAGGCTCCCTGCCATCTCAAAGGGACTCAGGACATCCTGGAGCCCAGCTTCTGCATCTGGGCTATTGCAGGGTCAACTACATCTTGATACACTCCCTTCCTCCTCCTGCTCCTTCCTCCCTTTTCTTCCTCCCCTGAGGCCTTGCACTATAATTTACTCAGGGAATTTGTTCAACTAGGGAAATGAAAGCAACCACAGTAACACTCTAGTCAGACTGCTGGAAGGAGGCTATCCACACCCCATGTTTAGACCTGTGGCTCTTGGTGAATGGAACTCCTTTTGACTTGAGTGCTTACGTAGTCCTTGCCGTCCTTACAGCCTCCTTACCATAGCTCAAGTATCTTTTACTCTATGAAGCATTCTTGGCTTCTTTTAAATAAATATTTATTTTCATTATTTAAAAAAATATGTGTATACAGGCCCACTGGGGTGGCACATTAATCCTAGCGCTCGCGAAGCAGTTAGGCACATTTCTATGAGTTCAATCCCAGCCTGGCCCATTTAGTCAGTTCCAGGCCAGTCAGGGCTACATAGAGGCATACATATAGGCATGTGCCTATAGAGGCTAGAAGTGTAGGATCCCAGTGGAGCTGGAATTACAGATGGTTGGGAGCCATCTGATGTGGATTCTGGGATCCAAACTTAGGTCCTCTGCAAGAGCAGTATACACTCTTAACTTAATTTAGGCAGTATTTGGGGTCAAATCTAGGGCTCCCTTCAGAGGAGAGAAGAGCCATAGCCCAGCCCTTTAGGTTGGTATTTAAAAGAAAAGAAAGTCGTTCTTCACTTGGCCGGCTAAGCAACCTACCTCAAGTACAGTGGTGACTATAGTGGGAAAACACCACCTTTCCAAGCTCTCTAGACTCTGGGGACAATTTCTCTTCCTTCTCTGATGTGTGTGTGTGTGCTTGGGTGTGCATGTTTGTGGAAGCCAGTGAACAGTCTCAGGTGTTATTCACACTTTGTTTCTGTCCTTTCCTCCTCCCCCTCTCTTAAATATATTTTTGAAAAGATTTATCTTTAGTCTATGTGTATGGGCTTTGCTGGTATGTATGTATATATGCATGTCGCCTGTAGTCCATGGAGGTCAGAAAAAGGCACTGGGTCCCTGAAACTGGAGTTACAGATGCTTTGAGCCACTGTGGAGGTGCTGGGAATTGGATTCAGTCTTCTGCAAGATCAGCCAGAGCTTTAAACTGTTACATCACCTTACCAGCCCCATCTTCCTTGTCTTTTGAGTCAGGGTTTCTTGCTGGCCTGACACCAGGCAGGTAGACTTGCCAGTGAGCCTCAGGGACCCATCTGTCTCTGCCTCCCCAGTACTGGGATTTTAGTGCACACCACACTGAGTTTTTTGACCTGACCCCATTTCTGCTCTATTTTAAGGACAGATTAGGAACTCACTTCCTGCTGTTAGGAGAGGAGTAGAAGATTGAAGAATATCTCTGGGCACGTCTGAGATGGATATTTGGAGAACTTAGTTTTGGCAACTTAAAAAATCCTGGGAAGAAGCGAATGATTATCTTTCCATCATTTAAGGTTTACCTCTACATTTTTGTGGGGTATCCATCTGATTTTATGGCTTGGAATGTTGGTATTATATTTAAATGATTATATCTTAATTAGTAAGGATAATGAATAAAAATTTGGCGGAAATCTTTTTAAGTAAAAAAAACATAGCACAAATCTAGCTTTCATCAGTTAAAGGGGAACACTGATAATCTGGGGGACTACCCACTGCTATTTTTTTTTTTTGAAGGAGACCTAACTGAAAACAACAGGTCCTTATAGTTCAAAAAGTATGTCTAATCAAGATGATTACAAAAACATTTGTTTAAAGAAGACAAAGGTTTTTGCAGTTCTATGCATGATCACAATTCGGAGGCTGATACATAATTAAAAAATGATATCTGTAGTCTAAATATAATATAGACAGTAAGACAATATTAGATGTTCAATGTTGGCATTAGTAACAATATACCAGGGGAAGGCTTTTAATACACATATGTATGAAATGTAAGAAAAAACTCTCTAGTATTTTATCTGGACATGGTAATATAGGTCATAATTCCAGCACTTGGGAGGCTGTGAAGCAGGAGGATTGACAGGAACTTGAGGCCAGCCTGTGCTACATAGTGTGTACTTGCTTGGTCTGCCAAGGTTACACAGAAAGACCCAGTCTCAAAAAACCCCAGAAGAAAACCCTGGTATTTCTACACCAGCATTCTAAGAGTGTTTTAAGAACACAGGCTCTCCACTCTGGTAAAAGCAATACCCTGCCAAGAGGTTTCCTGCTACACAACAAGTGGAATGGTGACAAGCCAGTCTGTCAGTTCACTGGGGAAGAAAGGGAGAAGCCAACACACTCCAATAGCAGGCTTCTAAACCAAGTCAAAATATTTCCTCCTTGACACGCTGCTTCTATTTAAAGAACAGTGCAAATTTGGTCAATACTATGGATTACAAATAATAAAAGGAACTTAGAACCACACTAAGACAAGGATCAGAAAGCAGTAAACCAATTAAAACCACCCAGTTATGAGCTGACTTTCAAGCCCAGCATATAAATCTGTCTTCAGCACTGACCTTGGGGTGGGTCTCAAGAGCAACCATGGAGAAGGTAGACTGGGCTGCAACATGTTGAGGTCTCCAAAGCAAACAAACAGCTCTAGAGATCCAAAAGCGCGGGCAGAACGTGTGCCCTCGGTTAGTAGCAGGGGCTCGGATGAAACCACCACTGACAACCGTCCCTGTACCGTGACAGGCCGTGCACGGGGTGAACACACACTGCTCCTACACATGTGCTGTGTATCTTGGTTGTAACAATGGGCTATTTCTGTTTCTGTCCTGTCTGTGGGAAGGACAGTGGTGGCATCCTCAGAAACATCTTTCACTAGAATCTACTTATGTGCAACTCACACTGAGGTTGAAGAATTCCCCTGGATTGGGATGAGAAATACATCACTACTTTGCTGGCTAGACAGCCCTGTCTCCTCTGGTTCAGAACAGTAGGCCTCTGTGTGCACACTGGAGGCCAAGGCTGGCAGAATACTTGAGAAGTGGTCAGTTGATAATGAGGCTTCTAATCAATGCCTAAGATTAGATGTCCTTTTTAAACTTGGACTTATTCTATTTGGTCAGACGACAGTAAAATTTTCCAATACAAGTGGTCTCTTAACACTGCACTAATTTGTCCAGTGCCATCCTTACATAATCCTAATAAACACGGCTTCCATTCGCCTCCTTCTCTCTTTTTGATCCCCTTTTCTACTTATCATCTTCTTTATTTGAAACAGATTTTTAACAGATAATCTTGATCGTTACAACAATATCTTGCTTGCATTTTATTCAAATAATTCTTAAAAACAGCTTAAAAAGCCGTTTGGAATAACATCAAGCTTGCCATCAATCACAGGAAGAAATTCCGCTGGCGGTTGTATAAACATCAGATCAAGTCTGATGTCTTCAAGGATTTCAGAGTGAACCATAAAAAACTCCATTAACTTCTGACAAAGAATGCAAATTAATCACAACATGGGGTGAAATGAAATTAAAGGCTCTTTTCTAATCAATGACAAGGCACGATGAAATATATGTTACTATCTCTGCACCAGGGCTGCCGACGACGACGCTCGACGCTTGCCAAGCCCCGAATGCAAGGTGTGGGCACAGACCCACCCACCCTCGGCTCGGGCCGTCCGCCCCTCCCCCAGAGCGACTGCTTACAAGTCTCAGAGATTCACAGCGCACACTAATCATCCGAATCTCAGGTGCATCCAATTTGTTATTCACACTCGCCCATGCCAGTGGAGAGCCTGGCGCCGACAGATGCACCAGGAACCCTAAATGACAGTTTTGGCCTCCGGAAGTAGGATCACTACAGCAAAATCTAGTACAGCCTGCAGGTGAAATGTCTGGAGCTCCATATGGAGCAGGGGAAATTAACAACAAGATGGAAATCACTGCAGCAGCGGGGAGTCGGAATTTTTGAAAAAAAAAATGAAATTTAAAGATGAAGAAAGAGAAGTAATAAATTAATGGGGTGTGAAAACATTCAAAGCTTTACAATACCAGGGGCACTATTTGCTCAGGTCCCCCCCCCCTTTTAACTCGGGGTCATTTTGATGTAATTTATTAACCAAGATCAGGAATTGTAGGCAAAACAAGAACACTATTTTATATATTGAAAGTACTTTAAGCACATTTGTATCGGAGTTCTTCACTTCCTGAGGCATCCTGTCTACTGAGTCCCCTGGTGCCCCAGTGGGGCAGCCCCTGAAGTCTCCCTAAGGAATTCACTACTGTCCGAGTGCAGGGCCTCGTTGTAAAGTTTGAATGGAGGATGACAATTTTAGTCGGCAATCATTTTCATTTCTCCCAAATTGTGGTGTCATTAAACAAACCATTGCCCACTGCCATGGGTTTTTAAGCCAACTGACTTAGGATCTACATGACCGACTGACTACACACTCAGGCCTTGTCTGAATCCTCAGATCTTTCCAGATTCCCATTAAAGCTGAATTGTTCAATGGAGTTAGCTTTGTAAGACGTGGCAAAAAGAAACTCACGTCTTCATCTCTTTATAGATATGCTCCACAAGCACCCAGAGTTTCAGGGCAGTGGGGCTGTGAGGGCTCTGAGGCCATCTGTACTGCTGCCACCACCACACACAGGACAGGAAAAGCAAAAGGGCTCTGGAGACAGACCAGCCTTGTCATCTCCATCAGCAAGGCCACAGGGCTCACTCTTTCCTGTATCCTCTGGCAGGGAAGCTGAATGTGAGGAGGGCTTGGTGACTGCCTGCGAGCTGGGGCAAGGGTATGAACAGCCACCAAACTGAGGTGACACAGCCAGTCACTGGGCTTAAATGCTTCCGAGTCCTAGACCCGACTGCTCCACTCCTCTTTGAGATGAGGTGTGTGGCCTGAAAGGTGTGAGGCTAGAAACAACAGTTCTTTGTGATGGGATGTGAGGCCTGGGACTAGCCACACAGAGTGCTCAGGAGATCTTTGTGATGGGATGTGAGGCCTGGGACTAGCCACACAGAGTGCTCAGGAGATCTTTGTGATGGGATGTGAGGCCTGGGACTAGCCACACAGAGTGCTCAGGAGATCTTTGTGATGGGATGTGAGGCCTGGGACTAGCCACACAGAGTGCTCAGGACATCTGAGCAGGAAAGGTATTGAGACTTCAAGTCACCATACCATATTTTTTTGTTTGTTTGAGACGGTTTCATGTATCCCAAGCTGGCCTCAAACTCACTTTATAGCCAATGATATCCCTGAATGTCTTAGCCTCCCATCCCCACCTACTAGATGCTGGGGCAAGTCAGGCCAGAACACTACCAACTGGATTCTATCCCCATCACTGGTTTTCTTATAATAATGAACATTGTTATAATGGAGGCCCCGACCTTTCTTCTTAGAATCCACAGCATCCAAAGAAGGCTGTGCTACCCTAAGGCCTAAAGGAAACTCTGCGTGTGTTTCCAAACAGCAAACACCTGATCACACAAAACAATGACATTCACACAAAAGGGTGATCTCTAAGAAGCCCAGCCTCTTCACAAGGGTTGTCCCTGTCGACTGACTCTATTATGTCCACACCCCCTCCTCCTCTGTACCCTCACCCGGTATACACCCTGTCACCAGCTGAAGGAGGGATTGCTAAAGATGCTGTCAGCAGCACTGACACTAGGCTGGGAAAGGAAGTCTACAAGCTTGCTGCTCCTTTCAGCTTCATACTCTACTCTAGTGGGGTTGAAGTTTGCTAAGATGTAAATGCTGTTTCCAGCACAGGCCTTGCATTGAGGACCACACACACAGTCAGTATCCCTGCTTACTGGCTCTGCATAGTAAGGACCTTAAGGATCTGGCTACAGTTTCAACCTTTGAAATTTAAACAATATCTTACTTATTTTTATGGGGAGGCTCCTGTGTAGAGGTCAGAGGTCACTTGTGGGAGTCAGTCTCCTCCATTATGATGTCCTTTGGGTCCCAGGGACATACTGAGGCCATCATGCTTGCATGGCAAGCCATCCTGGGGCTCTCAATCTTTATCAATGGCCCATAAGTGTTCTACTAAGGCTAGTTTAAGAGTTAGGTCATGAAGGGCCTCGTGTTCATTTCCACAGTTTTACAGGATTATATGCCTTAGTCAAACACTGAATTGTTTAAAATTAGTGACAGACTTAAGAGGCTTAACAAGACAAATATTCAAATGACTATAAATCTTGACAAGGTGATTTTAATCGGATAGACTGCCTATAGAGCTGAGTGGCATGGCTGTATATGCCAGAATCTCACTATGTGCTAGTGTGTGTGCCGAGCAGCCACAGTCTAGACTTTCCTTTCAAAGGACTATCTATGCTTAAGCAAAGACACTTCTCTTTGCTTCAAAGAAGAGTGGGGCTGACACTCCTGAACCTAAGTACTTGGAGGATTTCTCTTCCACATATCTGTGACTTTTAACTGCTCAGGGAAAGGGCTTGGAGAGAGACACTTCAGTGAGTGGAGGCTCTAAGTGTCCACATGGGTGCCGGGAGGATATGCTAAGGACCGCTTCTGAAGATGGTTAGGGAGACGGCGCCCCTCCTATTATTCAATAACCATGTTTGTGATGCATCTGCATAATCTAACCATGCATAAATTAGTATGTGTAATACAACACTTATTTGCATAATAATAGCAAGTTAATAGATGCTTAAAGAGCAGAGACCAACACCACCTTTAAATCAGACGTGCCTGCAGGCACTTTGGCCTGTTCAGACCACGATGCCAGAACAACAGTGCACATCAACCAGAAGAGAGCCGTCAGCCGTCCATTTTTCACCCCTCTGGGCATTCTGCCTACTGCCCCTACAGCAGGGAGTCACTCTCCAGCCACAAGACAGCTTTAAATTTTAACCGCTAGCACCCTTCCCTCTCTAGCAAAAACCATGAAGAATTTCATAAAAAATAAAGGATTTGGAATACTTGATAATGAACTATTTGTGAATAGGAAGTAACAAAATAAGAAAGGATTCAAAATCACAGGATAGGAAACCAGGAGCCCGCGCCCCTGGTGAGCAGTGACCCACATTAGTCACCTTCACCCTTGGCTTCAGCTTTTAACCGGAATAATTTTAATTGAATCCAAAATGCTCATAAAGGGTATGAAGAAAAGGGTGGGCGCCTCTGCCAACCTCCGCATGAGCGCATAGAGCTGGGCATAGAGACCCCTCCCTCAAATGTCATACAAAGAGGAACACAACGGTCCCAGTCAGTCTTTAACACGAGAAAAAAGTCTAGAGCTAAAAAAAATAAAAAAGAAAAAGCCAGTGGAGACTTCTAATGACTCCTTTAAGAAACTACTTTTCATTTTAACAGGACAGATTTATTTATATGTGGCTCAAATGTTCACAATCGCTTCCTGTACCTTCATACATAGGAATGAATGTCACAGTGGCAAATGGCAGTAATGAACAATCTTACCTGAGGATATGGAAACCTCCCAAGAGCAAGCTGGGAAAGAAAATAATATTTGTCTAGTTATAGATTTGCATGCAGGGCAGATCTCCTTAAGACAGACAAGGACTACATTTCAGAATTGCATCTCACATGTAAAAAGCATCCACACCTCTATCGTATGAAGTAAATTATTGCTGTAATTACATTATAAACTGTATTTAGAATGGACATTTTAGTAGATAATATCTTATCTCTGATAAAAACATTTTCATTTAATAAACTAAATATTGTCCCACATACTTTCTCTTCGGTGTATTCTCAAATCTGGGGAATTCTTCACATGTATGAGTGTGATGGTTTCCCTGGGACAGAGGTGTACAAATCTGTGGGCCTTTTCTCTTGAATATGGGAACATCTAGTTGTTTCTGGAGCACAGCTCTATGGTTTTGAGTGGGCTGTATTATGAAATCGAAACCTGGGTTCCCATTTTCACCCACTTACCTTTTTATGCTTCCCTGTCAGTTAGGAGCCCAACCACCAGTATAAAACTGGCCACGGATGATTGTGAGGATGGGACTGGCCAGGGAAGGCTGCCAGGATGGATGGGAGAGTGAACCCTCCATGCCTATTTTGATTTGTATATTACCCTTGTTTCTGGGCTAGTGACTTCTGTTTCCTGGCTTGTTACAACTAAGCAACTGGAACAAGAAAAGGCTTGATACAATGTAGTAAGATCAGACTCCTCCCATCCCCATTATCTCTCTTTCAACAGTGTCTCTGCATAGTGTGCTGTCCAGGCTGGCCTCAAACTCACACACCCGCCTGCCTCTGCCTCCTGAGTGCTGGGAATAAGGGCCTGAACCAACCAGCTTGGTTTATAGCAACCTATTTAAAGGAAGCAATCATGAAAATGTTCAGCTTCCTGGCCTGGCCCACCCTCCATTCTGAGCCCCTCCACATGTATCTGCACAGGAGAAGCATACATAGCACCCGGGAAGCCAGAGTGCATCCGAGCACATGGGCCTGCAGGGCAGATACAAACCCTCAAGGAATTCTCACAGTTAGTCAAGAGAAATCTAGGGACTGTCCCCAAAACTTGCCTCTCAGTCCAGTGTTCTCAGCACACTGGCACTGTCTTCCGAGAGCCTGACAGCTGCAGACTTGTTTCAAAGACACTAACACTTCTCAAACACTTCAAAATGGTGTTTAAAATCATTTCATGCAACAAAAGAACACTTCTTTCACTTTATGAGAACTAATCACAGCTTGCATTTAAGATGATATCTCTTAGCTTGATGATCATGTGACTTCTGGGTAGCCTGAGGCCTGAGTGCCCCATGTATATTCAAACCCTGAATACCTACAAAGATTACTAAAGGATAGACTGAGGTGTTGAGGTTTCAAAGCTCCAAGGGCAGTTTGAACAGCAATGTAATAACAATTAACCATATGAGTTCGTACGGTGGCCCTCTGAGAGGGTGAACACTCACTTGGGTGTGTGTGTGTGCCGCGTGCACCTCTATGTGTTCTAACACATAGATATTCTATATCTAGTTAAGTGCCACGCTGTATTCATACCTCATGTACATTAATAAGTATATGGATTTTCAAGATATAAACTGAAGCTATCGTTTCACTGGATGGGTTTCCTCAATCTTTCCACTTCAGATAAGAAAACATGTCGAATGAGGCAGAGGAGGGACGATGGAGGTTTACCTGCGCCCGCAGCGTCTCAGATGCTTTCCTGCTTCGGCAGGGTCCCTGCACTGGCAGGGGCTTGTCTGCCGGCTGCCGTCTAAATGCTGCTATGCTGCCCCCACCCCGCTCTCGTATAACACAAGCCGTGGCTTATCTTAGATTTGAAAACTACAGGGTGTTACTATACTTCTGTGAGTGTGCAGACTGACTCAGGAGCCTGTGGTGTGTTCTGCTGGGGTACCAATCTGTAATAACCTGAGAGGCAGTGAGGAGTGACCAAAAGCTGTACCCATTATCACATTGATCTGTATGAATTTCATCTGGGGGAAAGATACAGTACAAGATGGATTTCTCATCTAAAATGGCTAAGAGCCTAATGACTGTTAGAACACATCGAAAACACAGTGGCTTAATCTCTTACAGGGAAATGCCACTATTCACGGACAGACATGTTGAACACATCACTGGGACTGAGGAAGATTTCTGCCTACATGACTGACTGGCAGAGGCAACCTGCCTACCATACACATTATCAAGATCTACGTGACCCAGTAGATGCCGACACTCCTGGTTCTTGTAGCTAAAGAATTAAGGAACAAGACAGGTCTGGTGGTGTATATCTATAATCGCAGCACTTTAGAAAGTTATAGCGATAGGATACTGACTTCAACATTAGCCTCAGCTCTTTCCAAAACAAAACAAACACAGAGAAATAAAATACATGGAACGCGTAATGAACAAGAGCAGAATCACGTGAAAATCGACTCCCTCTCCTCTGAGCACAAGGCCTCTGACTGGCCAGCCATCAGTGATCTGCAGTATGGGTATGCGCACCTGGCCCCTCTGTCATAACTGGGACAGGGATGCCAGGATGGCTGGTGTCACTCATTTAAGACACTTCTGTGCAGGAGGACAGAGAGAAGACTTGGTGTGGGCAGTCTGGTGGTGGCCCCTTTGCCCCATCTGCTAGGATCAGGCAGCAGTGGCTGATCTGGGCAAAGCAGCATTCCTGGGTTTAACTTCGCTTCATGTTTTCCTGACCTCTCCCATTGGGACCTCAGTCCTGCTGGCATTTTGCAGGTGTGACCTCTTTGGATTTACATGGCAGAGAAGGCTCCTTTGCCATTGACAGGTAGGTACCACTGCCGTGGTAGCAGGATTGTCACTTCCTCTCATCACCAATGGGTTGCTGTGGCGGCTTTCGGCTCCCAGCTTTACACTAGTGAGCTCAGGCAGGTGTGCCCGCTGCACTACGACAGTTGTTTGAAGGCCCCTCTAGGGGACTCTGCCTTCACGTGTGTCCTTTTCTTTCAGTCTAATGTAGCTCCAGTTGACTGGGGAGTAGCTATTGACTCCCCAGTACTTGTCTTATGACAATGTGGGTGGAATCACGAGGGTAGGCCCTGAACCCCTTTGTCAAGCTTTCAGTTGGAAGTAGAAATGGCATCCTGAGCACACATGGCTGCATGAACTTCTTCACAGAAGTCAAAATAAACACTGAGCCCTTCTAGGAGGGAGCACATATGTTGTGGGCCTTTCAGACGGCTGGGCCTGCACTGCTCGCTGCTCTTACCCTACTGGCCTATTAATCAACATGCATTTCCCCAGTTTTTATTGTCAAGGTATTATAAATTAGGAAACTTACAAAAGAGAGTGTGTAATCTTCTCTGAAATGGCCTGCAGATATGTCACTGTACTAAATGTGTTTCAGATTTAATGAAGCTTTAATGTCCTTTTTAATTTTGCCTGTTTCTGTATCACCAGGGGTCGGGCAAGGCAATCAGCACTCAAGAGGGTGGTTTGGTTTAAAACTAGGAAAAAACTCATTTGCTTATGAGTTGCACTGTATTTTCTTAATTAAATTTACTGAGTAAAATGGTTTAAGTTCAGCCAACCAATGACCTTTGTGTGTAGATTTAGATTTATAAATAGGTTAACAGTTAAAGTAAGGGGGAGGAAAAGAAGGATCACAACAAAGCAAACAGATTAGAGCTTGGCCAACAGGGATCCCACTCGCTGTCATCTTCACAAGGGAAGCATTTAAATATAGACAGCTTAAGTCCAGTGTTTAAAAAAAGTGCACTAAAGACATGAAGACATGCCGGCAATCCATCAACAGACTCTCTTACCCCTCACTCCCAGGAGGAGACGGGGGACTTTGTGCAGGACCTGGAACAGGTCTACTGCTCATGGCTGGGGCGGAGGCGGGCAGGGGGCAGGGAAAGCATTCTATTTAATGTTAAATAAACAAGTGAATTTTTAATTCCAAACACTAAACAGTCTACGAGCTGGTCAACAGAGGGTGTGGGACACTTTTTGTATAAATGAAAGAAAAAGGAGGCCGTGGACCTGGCCACACTGGGAATACACTGAAATAACAGGGCCCTAACGTTTCACTGTGAGACCAGAAATGTTCCTCAGAGGCATTTATTGATCTTTGATTTGACCAACCATAACCTACAAATTGTTCTTGAGGTAGCAGCACTGGAGTACGTTGGATTATATACTGTAAATAATAAATATATTTGGGCATCTGTATGTGTAACACACATACATACACACACACTCATACACACACACAAGGGGGGGAAGGAGAGAGAGAGAGAACTAGAACAATTGTCAAATACATAATAGAAACCCTTTGTATTTTAACAGAAAGTTAGGGTAAAAATATTTACAAAGTAGCAACAAGACAGGGAAATTACCCTCACAGAACTGTAAAGAGAGAAGAGGCAAGGCGGCCAGCAGCAGCGGAGGGCAGACTCAGACCAAGTTACCTACTCAGGTCATCAGTGATGCAATGGGACGAGTTTTAAGTTTACACTTGCACTAAAAGGCACTCAGTTTAAAAAAAAAAAAACCACCTTAATTTAGACATATCTCGGCATAACTGCAAATTGAAAATAAGCATTTTCAATATAGCTGAAGGGAGACTTTATAGTCCGAAATGTTCTAAAATTTGTTCTTAATTACCTTGTGTGCACTTTACACAATTAAACGTCCATCTAAGGAGTTTGCACTTAGACTGTGTGCTGCAGTTAAGCTTCCATTTCATAGAAGCCCGACAGTCACTTGGTACATTCAGACACAGTGACTTCAAAACACAAAATAGACTTAACTACTGAATGACATAAAATTCCCTAGGTGAGTTTTCATCCCAAGATCAATTTGCTCAGGCCTAAAGATCGAGCTTAAATCACCTCAAACTACGCTGGAGAAGATCCACAATAAATATTAAACACTGTAAAATCTACCTACGGTTTGACATTTCTCCCATGTATCAATTTCATTGTCCGCTTATGGAATGGTTTCAAGACAATCCAAAGGATATAACAGCAATTTGCCAGTGTTAAAGAGCTTCAGAGGTTAAACTAACAACAAAGAACGCAGAAACACACAGTGTCTTGAAGTAGGGTTTCAATTAAATGTGGAGAATTTAGCAATGCAGGACCAAAAAAAAAAAAAAAAAGAGTTACAAATTAATTTAATCTTCTGCCTATAGTTTGCAGCTGCACTCCAAAGTGTCTAGGGCTTAAGAACAAAGCCTTGCAAGGCCTTGGAGTGAGGGAAGCTTCAATTTTTAATGTATAACGCCATTAGCTGCTAACTTGTGGAATCTGCGACCCCTGTGGAGGGGCATAAGTGCGAGTAACAGAGACTGATGAAATGACATATCTGTTCGTGTCTAGAACCACGACGAAGAGGGTTATTACTAACACCATCAGGCCCACCGAAATCTGCCCTAATAACCTTTGGGACCCTCCACGTCCTCAGTTCTCGCTATATCAAATATATTGAAATCAAAACCTAATTCACTTTAATTAAAGACAATTAGTTTGTTTTACTATTATTGTTTAACTCATATGATGTGATAATGCATTGGAAATTAAAGATGGGATAATAAATGTAATGAAGGTGTCACACTCCACACCTCCTCTAAGCCTGGAGAGATTAGCTTCTCACTAACGTCTATTTCAGGAAGGCTTAGGAGCAGACCATTAGAAGCCGCACAGAGGCGTCTCATCTGCAGAGAATATGGTAGAGCCAAGACTGTCTCTTTCCTTAGTCAATTTAGACTTATCTTGACATAATGCTTTCCTACAAACTCCAAGGATTTCTTTAACACAAACAGAATTATTGCCCAATGGAGGCACCAGAAGCTTAATTAATTTGCCCAAGGTCATACTGTAAGTTGGTGGCAAAGCTTGTTAAATTATTAGAACGCTGGGCTCTACAGATGTTTTGGCAATGGCAGGGAACCCTGTCTGCGAAGGCCCCTGGGGACTTCCGGTGCACTGGGTGAACCTCAGCAAATAACTCATTATGCCTGCACGAGGAGCGCCAAGTGCCCCTGAGAGCTGGGAAATAATGTTTTTCTTCTCTTTGTGTAGAAAGAGCCTAACTGGGAGGTTCCTGCCAGGCTTGCTCCTTAACATGTGCCAACATTTCTAAAGGAAATCCTCATCTTCGCCAGACTCCACAGATCGTGAGTAGATTTATTGTAACTTAAGGAGCCCAAGCACAGTAGCACAAAAGGATAAATCAAGCACTTCTCCATCACTCAGAAGGTCTTGCATTCTACCCCAGATTACCAGTAATCATGGAGGAAAGACAGCATTACAAATAAATGATTCTAATACAGCATTGCTGTTTTTCTAATTAGAAATGGGCTTATTACAGTGGACGCTTAAATGGGGAGAGGGCAACAGTAATTCACGAACACAATATCCTAATGCTGGTCCTTTAATTGCTTTATTTGTTTCACTGTTAGAAATGATTGCTTGCTGTGGCCCAACCATGAATGCTCAAAAGCATGATACATTGAGGTCTCAACCTGGGCAAACTGTACCTAAACTTACACTTTATTGCAGCTTAGTTCACAATCTTCACCTAATATAGGGTTATCTCCCAGTGCAGCAAGAGGATAAATCATCCTGGAATATTACTCCGGCAAAGTTTAGCTGTGAGTGCAGCATATGGGCTTTCGAGCCACTGAAGCAAAAGCCCATAAAATACACTAATTACTGGAAGTTATGGTCACTGAGTGATTGATAGTGCTCTGTGAGGCAACTTCCTCATTTTCAACTCTTCTGACGGGCTCATCCGCCACATAGCAATTACTAATTCATGACCCACCCTCAGGCACCAGTACCTTTCTCCTAATTCTTCCGCTAGCAAACTACTGCCAGGGCTGGACAGTGTCTTTTCTTCATCCTGAAGGGCCAGTGAGGATGGTAAGAAGTAGATTCCATGCTGAAGACAATTGTTTTGAATATTTAAAGGTTTCTTAGTGTTCTTAACCCTGCTGACCTGGAATCCATGTCATCTTTTCCTCCCATAATACTAATTTACTTGCATCCTTTTTTGTATATAAATGTGTGTGTGTGTGTGTGTGTGTGTGTGTATGCGCGAGTGTGCATGTGCATGTGTGTGTGTGTGTGCATGTGTATGTGTATGCATGCATGTGAGCATGTACATTTATCTGTCTATCTGAATACATTAAGCCAAGACCTGGCTGAACAACTTTTGGACTGAATACTGTGTTTAAAGGTAATAAATTAATTTCAACTAGGCCACAGTAAATATGAGGCTGCTAATTGTTAAACTTAATAAAAAAAAAAAGAAGAAGAAGAAAACGCCTATGTAAAAGCCCACTTTTGTGGCCTTGTAGACATTCTAATTGTTCTATGTTGATTTTCATCAGTGGCTCCGCTCACGCAATGCTAATTAAAATATCTGGCATATAACGAAATCTCTAAAAGTCACTTACAAACAACTGCAAAAAGGTCTCCTTTGATGGCAGTCCGTGCATTAGAGGAGACTTGGTGTGAGATTTTGAATTAGAAAGATGTAGAGTTAGAATGGATAAAAGCAACCACTTTATGTTTGTAATAGAAAAAGCATTGTTCTTCAAATGACTGCAAAGCCCTAACTGCAGTAGCAAGGGTGGTTCCTATGTGGAACCTTAGCTGGTGTGACAGGTGACAAATGGAATCTGCCTGCTTTTCAGGACACAGCTCCCACGTATTCCCTTGTTCTTCCTTCTCTTTGGGGAGTCTGTTCCGGAAGACTCTGGCCACAACTGAGCAAGCAAATCCATACTCCTTGCTTTATCACAGCCTACCTAGTAAGGGCCAGAATTCAACATCTCCCTGTATCTCTAATACCTGGTGGATTTTATTTAGCCCTGTGTACAACACTAAGCCAAGAGCTTTTTATGTTCTTCATGACACCAGAAATACAATTAGGGCCAACAACGGGCACTAGACAGGTCTAGGCTGGCATGGCTTGGTTGCTTAGCTAACATGCCAAATGGCCATACGACATGCTCCTCAGCATCAGGGGCTGCTGTCTTAGGAGACAGAGTCTCTAGTCTAACACATCTCTACCTAGAAGGACCAGTGGCTACCACTCACACACATCTAAGCATTATAATTAATTCAGATGGATTATTTCTTATTAAAGACTTAAAAATGGAAATTTATCTCACGTGCTTAATGCTAACCACTGGTAGCCTTGTAAGAATTAAAAAATGACATCCCTTTAAGGTGAGTGTCCCTTTAATGCTGACTTGTCCTCTGACAACAGGTGGCTTCAACCATGCCACATTTCTTAGAGGACAACTTCCATGGCTCCCAACTCTAAACTGTTTTCTGTAGTCATGCAGCTGAGGACACTTGAGAAAACAACAGGGCTGGCGTTTAGTCTGCTGAGCTCAAGCGAATCTTGATTTCTTTTCTTTCTTTTTTTTTTTATTAACTTGAATATTTCTTATATACATTTCGAGTGTTATTCCCTTTCCCGGTTTCGGGCAACATCCCCTCCCCCTCCCTTCCTTATGAGTGTTCCCCTCCCCACCCCCCCCATTGCCTTCCTCCCCCCAACAGTCTAGTTCACTGGGGTTCAGTCTTAGCAGGACCCAGGGCTTCCCCTTCCACTGGTGCTCTTACTAGGATATTCATTGCTACCTATGAGGTCAGAGTCCAGGGTCAGTCCATGTATAGTCTTTAGGTAGTGGCTTAGTCCCTGGAAGCTCTGGTTGCTTGTAAGCCGAATCTTGATTTCTATCCTAGTTCAAGGTCAGGGAGTCAAAATGGGATGATATTCTACCACTCTTGGCTTGGTATGTGCTGCTGCTCTAGCTGGACAGTGTCTGCTGTATCCACCCCGCTCATCAATACGCAGAGTGACAACATTTCTTCCAGAGGTCTGTAGCGCACTGTTTCCAAGATGGACTTCACCCCATCCCTAACCATGACACTTCTACAGACTGACCTTGGTGCTTCCTCATCAGGAGCCTATGTCTTTTCAGCAACACATGACAGAATCCATTCTGTCCCATTTCTGAGGTTGGAACTTAACAATCCTACAGCTTTTACCAGCTTACAACACAAGGTACAAGGAGGTTAGCCATGAGGAAGCAGAGGAGGCAAGTGCCTGTGAGGCAAGAATACCTGAACAGCTATGCCCCGCCTCCCTGCTCTCCAATCAGATGCCACACATGCTGGTGAAGCAGTGTGGATTCCCCATTCTTAAGTACTGGAGAACAAGTTCCAGAGGCCCTTCATGCTGAAAGGGATGACTGAACCCTGCTAGGACTCCTGACCCACAGGACCCCAAGGACATGAATGTTTGTTATTTTAAGAACTCATCTAGAGTGGCTTATTAATCAGCAAAGGATAAAAGCAAGCTTCTCCCAGGCTTTGAGGGCAGCCTTCCCTCTCATCAGCACAGCTTCCGGCCAGGTGCTCCTAGAGCAGGGTCTGTGCCAACACAACTCCGGACAGATGACCACACTGAACTCTTACCCACACACTTCCTATTACCTCAGATGTATCAGCGAGCAGATTAATTTTTGAATAAAATGAACTAGACTTTGGTTTCTGGAAAGAACAGGCACCTTGCAAAGTGAGACAGACCCACCGTGGGGCATTGTCCAGTAGAGCTGAGAAACAGCTTTGCTTAGGAGCACAGCCAGCTCACCCGGGCCTTTATGTAATGTTCCGCTCACTGTCCCTCCTTATCAAAAGCAGTGCGCCTCATCTGAGAGACAGGAACTGGCTGCTCTATGCAGCCTGGAACAGCCATTGAACCATCTGGAAAGGTCCTTCAATTTCTCTGGATCTCAGCTTCCTCACAGCATGGGAGCTTTGATACTTACAAAGTAGAGCCGCCTTTGAGAGCACCCATCACTAATTTCTCATCATTTCCCATCACTCCAGGCAGAAGCTTATGTAGGGTGACAAGTACCAAAGGCTTCTAAGAGCTATGTGCTACCTTCTGGTTAGAATGTCATTGAGCAGAGGAATATCAACAGTTCTAATGGGGAAAGAGCACCAGAGTTCATATTGGAAAGTCTCAATTCTGGCTGCATGGCTACACGTGGCACTGGTGGGCACATCCCACCTCTAGAGTGGCTTTCTTAGGGCTAAGGGGCATGAGCCACCAAGTTCTGCAATCTTCCTTCTTTAGTTAAAAAACAACAACATTCTAGTTTCTAAGGAAAGGATAAGGATGTAAAAGGACTTCCTAAGTAGGTGTGGTGGACACGTCACTGTCACATTCAAGTTCAGAGCTGAAGTATGTAAGGCAGTCTGCAGGATTGAGGGCAGCATTTCAAAGCCGTTCCCAGGTCACTGGATAGAGGAGGGAGAGGATTCTAGGAGCAGTAGATCTTGCCACTGGGTATCTCTAAGTTGAGCTACAGCAGTTGCCTGAGTTGTCAGTCTTGTGGGACACATCCTTTCCTCACGCCCTTTCAGATCTCTACTCAGGAGGTAACACCATGCCACTAGCTCCTCACATCATCAGGACTTCTGTCTGAGAAGTTACAACTGCCAAGCACCCTTCTTCAAACCGTCGGCTCCATGGAGGCAGGATTTTGCAATTTTGCTCACAACAGGCACCAGTGATGGTCACAGAGCCTGCCATGTGCTAGCTAAGAGACAAAATGCACAAAAATAACTGTATTTGATCTACACTCACACTGGTCTCTTTTATGAAGAATTTCTTCTGGGACAAGTGGCCATTCTACTCCCACTTAAATGTCCTTAGGGACGTTTTCATCGCCAAGTGGAAAGATTATTGGGCTTTATCTATTAGAAAACTAGATTTATCTGGGCCTGGTGGATCACACCTTTACTCTCAGCTCTCAGGAGGTAGAGACAGGTGGATCTCTATAAGTTTGGAGGCTAGCCTGGTCTACAGAGTGAATCCCAGGACAGCTGGGACTAAACAGAGAAAACTCTGTCTTGAAAAACAAACAAACAAAATAAAAAACAAAAAAAACCCCATAAACAACAAACAAACAAACAAAAACGCAGAAAAGTATATTAAACAATGCTATGAAACTTTTTTAGATTTATTTTGGTTTTGCTTTTAGCTTTGGAAGATTTGCCTCAATGGATGTAAATCAACAGCTTGCTTCTTCTCCACCAATAATCCTTCAAACATCCGCACTGAGGTGTCAGATGCCAGTACTATCTTATTTCTTTATTTTTTATGTCAAGCTTGTTGATTCTGGTGTCTGTGTCTACAGGCTAGGTGACATGGGTGTGTATTGTTGGAGAAAAATACTTCAATTAGTCTAAAATACATCAAAACAATAAAATGTTTACTTGGAATTGTAAGCACCTGCCCTGTCCTGCTTTGTTAGCCCCAGGGCTGCTGAATACACAGCACAAAGCCAGCCCAACAGTGCTGTATTCAGGGAAAGCACTAGCTCTGCCTGCCAGTTCCACATTCATGCAGTTGCCGATGACCTTGGAACAGGCACATTTAGGCTGAGACAGCTGGACCCCTCAGGACCTTGCAAAAGACTAGACTCCATCACCTGCTAAAGTCACTTCAACAGTTTTGCCCCCACTCCAGCAAGTTATAAAAACCATTAGATCAAAAAGTCACAGGGTAGGAAAGTTTCTAGTTATGACATAATTATAGAAAGATGAGCAGGAGTGAGGGATGGGTGGCAGAAACAGTCCCATGTTCTTTACCTCCACAAGAGCCAAGGGAAGGGTGAGAGGTCCAAAGGAAGGCTCCAGAGCCACACCCTTGCGACCTGCCCATGCTCTGAGATATGTGTGCTCTCATAAACAGGGATGCCATCCCACAGCTGCAAGGGCAAACCAAGCTCACTGTGGAAGAAGGTTCAGCCTCTGCTCGAATTTTTAAAAAGAGGAAGTAAGTCAGGCTGCACTGAGTGTGTAGGGTTAAGGGTTGTGGGGAAACACAGAGGCAGGAGGACTGTTGCAAATTTGAAGAGCATGCTTTACATAGCAAGTTCCAGGCTAGTCAGAGATACATATAAAGATCCTGTCTCAAAAAACAAAAGGATAATAAATTTAAAAAGGAGGAACTATGGGAAGCTGAGTGAATTGTACCTAACGCCAAGCTTTTCATGATCTAGGAAAGTGGGCAGCAGCTGCTCCAGGGCACCAGGGCTACCTGCCACTCCTCAGACCAGGCTCCCAGGCTCTCGGGAAGCAAAGCCTCAGCTCCCCCAGTGTGGGTTTGTTTTGTGGTTTTGGCAGGAGGTGGAGTCAATTCTGGGTAATGTTCCGTAGTTTGAGTCACCCGCTAAGAACATGGCACACATGGGATACTAGTCTAAAGAGCTTGTCTTTGCCTCCCGCCTCCTCTTTCTTCTCCAGTTTTGATGTCAAGACTGAGGTGGCCCAATCAGGTGATGCCCCTGCCTCCTGCTCCCTCATGATGGGATAATCAGTGTGTGCCACATTACCTGGCTGAGCAGCTTACCTTCCTCCCCCCACTACCCCCCTTCAAGGGTTTTTCTGTGTAGCCCTGGCTGCCCTGGAACTTGCTCTGTAGACCAGGCTGGCCTCAAACGCAGAGATCCACCTGCCTCTGCCTCCTGAGTGCTGGGATTAAATAAAGGAATATGTCACCACGCCACCTGCAGCTTACTTCTTATTTATTTATCTTATTTTTTTTTCTTTTATGTGCATTGGTGTGAGGATGTTAGGTTCCTTAGAAGTTACGGACAATTGCAAGCTGCTTGTTGGTGCTGGGAATTGAACCTGGGTCTTTTGGAAGACAGTGCTTTTAGCCACTGAGCCATCTCTCCAGTCCTGCAGCTTACTTCTTCTTCTTTTTTTTTTTTCTTTTCTTTTTTTTCCGGAGCTGGGGACTGAACCCAGGGCCTTGTGCTTGCTAGGCAAGTGCTCTACCACTGAGCTAAATCCCCAACCCCTGCAGCTTACTTCTTAAAGTGACTTTATGTGGTTACTAATGTTAAATGTTTTAAAAATAGTCCCGACTACTATGCTCTAGTCTTGCTTCAAGAATGTGTTTACTCATTACCTTAACAGGTGTAGCAAGGAAAGTGACTGTATTCTCAGAAATGTGTCTGACAGTTTTGCTCTGGCTGTCCTGGAACTCACTATGTAGACTAGGCTAGCCTTGAACCCACAGATATTTGCTGCCTTCTACGTCCTGAGTGCCAGGATCAAAAACATGTGCCACCACATCTGAACTCTTGCAAAAACCAAAACCAAAACCAAAACCTATTTATTATAAAAATTCAAAATTTCATTCTCTTCAGGCCTCTTTCTCACATATCTCATTAAGAGTAAGGCATGGCTCTTAATGTTAGCAACTCAAGATGCAGAGGCCACAAGTTCAAGGCTAGCCTGGTATACTTAAGGAGCACTAGTCAATTTATGCAACACAGTAAGAACAGCTCCTGTGTGGGACATGTGGACTGGCTGAGGGCTTCCTGTGAACTCCATCTGGTTGGGCAGCTGTTGGTAAACAATCAACCTCTGGGCCCATTAGACTTCCTGGCCAGACCTCCCTGGAGAAAGTCCCTGCCAATCTTTTGTCTGTGGTCTTGGCCACTGGTGATCCAGCAACAATGCAGGGGTATGCAGCCTTTAGAGCCTCTTCTTGGTTACAGGGACCAGGTTTTTATGACCCCAGATGCCTTCTATTCTCCCAGAACCTCTACTCAGTCTCATATTGGGCCTGAGGAGAAAGTCACTGGTTTGCCTCATACGCTGAGCTGGGGAGATGGTCTGTGGTTAACAGTCTCACTGCTTCTCAAACAGACTCTGAGGGCTGTGGGGCTGTGTACTCTCAAAATGCAAGCAAGGGCTTGGTTTAGCACCAGAAAACAGAAGCAAAAACAAACATCTGAAACAGTTCTCTAGGCCCAGTCTTTACTGTCAGCTTCAGGCATCGGGGCTATGAGGTACAGAGTTTTGGGGTGTTTTTCTCCAGCCAGGCTCTGCCCTTGCTAGCCTTACTGCTGATGGAGGGCCTTCACCCCCCACACATGCTGTTCCTCACCAATCACTGTTCATCTGTTTTATCACATCCAAAATCTGGGGGTGGCTGTTGTGAATGAGGGCTCCTGGGAAGAGGCTGTCTACAGAGAAGTGCAGGACTGTGGAAAGACTGGAATGTTGTGGGCCCATTGGCTAATGGCCGTGTCTTGGGCTAGTTCTAGCCACCCCCAACCCCCACCACAGCAGCCATTCTCTGCCCACCTCTATATGAATTGACATCTCGCAGCTGATAACTAGAAAGCTTCTAGAATCTATTAGCTTAACAGACCACTAGTTCTCACCAGTCCTAAAGCAAAGAACATCAGGAAACAACACCCTGGGCCTTTAGAAGCTTCCTCTGTCTCTTGGAACTGCCTCTCTGATGCGCCATTGATGCAAGTTAAACGTGCCTTGATTTATGACTTTCTTTGTTCTGTACAACTAGGAAACTTCATGAAATTGTGTCCACACAGGAATATAGAATTTGAGATAACCTAAATCTGTGTTCCTGGGTCATAGTCACTCAAAATGGCTCTAGAGTCAGCTCTAGCTTCTTGCTGTTAAGATGCAGCTATGCCTTTTGTGTTGGCGATGTCCTCCTGGGGGGCAGGGGTGCGATTTGCCTTCTGTATTGTCAGTAGTGCTTGAGTTGAGTGGGATCTAACCCTGCAATCTGCTCATCTCCTGTGAGCTGGCTCAATGTGAGCATTTCCAAAGCTGCCTCCTTTGAAGGAAAGAGTTGACGATGCCTCTGTTTCTCACTGTGGCCTGACCCCACACGGGTACAGCTGCCACCTCAGAGGCAGAGACTGAAACCCTGAGACACCATGTACTGCAGCCAAGGTTCTTTGCTTAGGCTGCTGTGGTTGAGGTGGAATTTGATTCCGGGTCTGCTGTGTTGGCAAAGAGAAATCACTTCTTCATGTGTGGGTGACAAGTGACACTCCACAAACATCTCTCAAAGGCTCCATCAGAGCTAAAGTCTGGGCTTGTTTTCATGACTGCTTTAAAGCTCTGTACAGCTGAGCCACAAAGATCCCTGAGCCCCCAGTAGGGCACTGGGATGGCACTGGGTACTGTAGGTCATGAGGGAATCGGATTCGAATCGTGTATAAATTACTTAGCTATGACGCAGGAAATGTCCACGTCACAAGCTAGACATAGATGATGGTCAAAAGAACAAGAGCCGCGCTCGGCTGCTGAGAAGGATACATATTCAAGTTATAGCTTGGGCAAATGAAGGAAACTGCATTCACATGACAGGAGAGTGTCAGAGCACGTGGATTGTTTTGGTAAAGGTAATGCTAAACTTCAGGAAAGGGCTGGGGGCACAGCTCAGAGGTAGAACATGTATCCATGGAAAGCCTGAAATGCCATCCCTGGCACTACAAAAAACAAAACAAAACAAACAAACAAAAAACAAATAAACTCCCCCCCCCCAAAAAAAAAGTTGGAAGGAAAAAAAAAAAACCACAGAAAACCTGTGTCAAAACAATGGAGCCCATAGAAACCCTTCCGAGGTGGTGTTACTTTGATGACAATGACCTTGTGTGACTCTCCGAGTATGTGCTTCACCTATCTGGAGACATTTTCTAAGCCATGGTCCTTGCTTTCATCATTTAACACATCGTTCAGAGCACTTCAATAAGCAGTGCGGGTGGCAAAGAGGAGCCTCGCAGGACTGGATGACACACCAATTAACCAAGCATGTCGAGCCAGCCTGCTCCGCGCCTCAGACTCAGGAGACAGGAGGGAGGCTGCAAACAAAGGCAGAAAGAGCGGGGGACAGTGTGAAAAGAGCAAGTGTGTGCTGGAGACGGACTTGCGGTCTGACTCCTGCGGAGAAGTCTATCGGGAGACTACTCACTGCCAACCTCAGTAAGGTTTCTGAGAGCCCTCCCCATAGAGTTCCTAAGCAGAGCCCTGTGGGCTGTGCCTTTCCAAAGGAAGTTTTTGTGTGTTTTGCTTACTTCATTTTAACATTTTTAAATGGTTTATTTATTCAAGACAGATTTATACTATGTACTCCGGCTAGTCTGGAGCTCCATTATATAGACGAGACCAGACCTGTGTGCCTCTGCCTCCTTGGTGTTGAGATTAAAGCTGTGTTCCACTACGCTTAGTCTTTAACACCCGGGCCTGCCAAACACCTAGTGTATGCGTCCATGAGTGTGCGTGCACGGAAATACAGGTGGAGTGTGTGAGGGAGCACATGTGGCTACCTTGAGTATATCGGAGGTCAGAGGGCAATTCTGTGATCCCTGCACCTTTAAGTAGGTTCCAGGGCTTAAACTCAGGCCCTCAGGCTAGCAGAGCAAGACTTTTACCCCAGGCCATCCCAGCAGACCATTGTTTGGTTTTAGAGATGAGGTCGTGCTGTGTATCTCAGGCTGGCCTCAAACTCAAAATCACCCTGCCTCCATCCACCTCTGCAATACTGGGATTATAGATGGGTTTCACCACAGCAGGCCCCTGTTCCTTTAAAACTCTCATGCCTCATGCTGGGCACACAGGGTTAGAGGACAGAGTGCACTGGTGTTTTCTCCTCTGAAAGACCATCTTTGGAACATGTGGCTGTTTATCTCCCATTTATAGACTTATGCTGTGACTCAAAAGACATAATATGAAGAACAATTAACTAGTGAAAAATCACATGAGCAGACTCTCCTCAGCCACTCTCTGTAAGACTAGGTAAGGACTACATTGTTTATGAAATTAAGAAGCTGCCTCAATGTGGCTTTGGCACCCCAACCCTAAAGATTACGAAAAATCCTTCAGACTCAGTGAAAACAAAGCCTGTGTTTTGGCAGGTCAAGCCAATTTCATCCTCAAGTTTAGTCCTGAAAAGCAGCACCAGGGGGTCACTGAGCCCAGAAGCCTTATGAAAGTGGCCAACAAGTTTGGTGGGGTGGGAGGAGCCTTCCAGCTGGCCTGAGCTCAGGGTCCTCAGTCTTGCTGGTCTCACATCTGTCTTCTGGTACTCTCAGCATTTCCATACTGATCCTTGGTACATCTTAAAGGAAAACCTCACGTCCTCGTGGCTTTTTTTCCCCACTACACAGTGAGTGCACACTGACCCCCAAAAGGGGTGCCACAAACACTTTAAAGATCTGTGTGGAAAGCCATAAGCACACAGCAGAGAAAGGGGCTGAACCCCACACCACAAGCACTACCTCAACTTAGGATGGGTGGTCTAATTTCAATCTTTGTGCTACTTTGCCGACTCAGATATTTCATACAGCTGACAACATCTGGAGGAGACCCACTTTATCCCAGGAGCAGAGGGCTGCTGGCCTGTGAGGAGATGGGGGCAGATAAAAGATAGTCTGATATTAAAGGTTCTTTGCTTAAGGCACAAATGTGGCTGTCTGCAATTCTTTTTACCAGCACACTTTAGTGGCATGTAGCATTATCTTTATGAAAGAGTTCAGTGAGAGGTCTTGCCAGGACTCCCCATGGGGGACCATGACAGCAGCTACCAAGGATGAACTGTGGAAAGGAGAGTTTAAAGAATGGGAGGTGGGGTACTGGGGACCCCAGCAGACACAGAAAAACTCCCTGCTTGGTTTCCTATTCTGGTGCCCATTTTTTTCTTCACCACAGATCCTCTTTGGCAATGAACACTGAGACTACTCGGTGTTTTAAGTCGGCTTAAAACACTGAGGAAGGTGTGCCCCATGCCAGGAGCCTTGTGAGCCTTACCCCACTGCACCGCCATCTGATTCCTCCTGAAGGGTTTACAGTAGTCCACTTCAGAGTGGGTGGAATGGCTGCAGAAGGAATCACCATTTAGTCCCTCCTCCTCCTGGTGGCAGGCTCACTTGGAGACCAATTCCACTCAAATGTCAACCCTCTGTAAGCCCCCTGCTCCCATGGGTCCTTCATCTAGCCCTTCACTGAGGCCTATCACTTCAGGGTTCTAGTGTCTTCCTCTTCCAGAGGCAGGATCTTCCTAGTTGTGCAGTCAGTGCTCTGCAGAGCCTATCCATGGCATTTAAACCGGGAAAACTGATGAACGAATGAATGAGGGAATGAATGAATGAAGGCTCTTTCTTTGGAGTGCATGCCGAGAGTTGTTTTAACAGTAAGAGCAGAGACAAAGCTCCTTCAAAGTACTGACTGTGGCTCAGGGTGTAATTTGTCCCTGAGACTTTAAGATGCCACAACAACACACACTTCTGCTTACTGTGTGCGTGTCTGTGCATGAAGTGGTATGTGTGCATGTTCATGTATGTGCAGAGGCGGAAGTCAGCCTTGGGTAACATCCTTTAAGAGAGTTTTAACAAAGGCTTTTCACCCAGAGCTTGAGTCTCATGATGGGCGGCTGGCTGGCCAGTGCACCCCAGGCTTACTTGAGTCTCATGATGGGCGGCTGGCTGGCCAGTGCACCCCAGGCTTACTTGAGTCTCATGATGGGCGGCTGGCTGGCCAGTGCACCCCAGGCTTACTCGTCTCTGCTTCCTCAGCACTGGGGTTACCAGCGTGCCTTGCCAGCTACAACTGTGTGTGCGTGCTGGGGACTACACACAGGTCCCTGTGCCTATGTGCTTTACTGACTGAGCTATGTCCCCAGCCCTGACATTTATTTTTTAAATGTAGCTCAGACTAGCCTTGACTTCATGATCCTCCTGTCTCTGTCTTGAAGGCTAGGATTGCGGGTGTGTCTGTAGAGGTTTTGGACAGTACTTATCACACTTATACCAACTCTATCTTGGTAAAAATAAAGAACCTCAGCCTTTGAGTTCTTATTTTGACCTAAGTTCCTAGGCCCTTTGGATAGTATTTTCCTTACACTGACCCTAAGAACAAAGGAGCTTGGGGTTTTCCTGCAATCTTCACTCACGAAACACCACAATGTCTCATCTACAGACTCCAAACCCCCATCTCTCTTTACCAGGAGTTTCTTTAAATAAACTTGGTATAAAATGTGAGCCAGGGGCTGGACTCTGTTCTCCCTAGAGAACTTTCCCTCCACTACTTAAGTTGCTCACATGTCACTTGCTTGCCTGATGGGCCAGAACCCTGCAAGGCCAGTGACAGCCACCCCACATTCTCAGATGGCCCTCGGTTAAGCGTCCTGTCCCTCTTGACCACCATAAACAGACATCACCTCACAGCCTGCCTCACAGCTCACATCTTCTCACTCACTTATGAACAGAAAGCATGGAGGAGCCTAGCCCTTCCACGCCCACATCCAGCTACAGGCTTCTCCTGCTCTGTACTGCATCCTGTGCTTCTCGACACCCACTCATCCTACATGCAAACTCGACTTTTCTCATACATTTCTCTATGCCCGATTCTCCTCAGGATTGCAAATGCAGAGTCGTCAGTGTCCCAGGGACTATGGACTAGTTTGCCTCCAGGACAAATGAACGTACTGGCAAGCTCCCTCCCTAAGATTATCAGCTCTTCATTAGGCTTCACACTGCTGGTGCCTAGAAAGTTATGATAGATATGTGTTTTGATACGTTACATTTATTGGGCTTCTACCAATCTTTCTACCTACTTCAACTGGTCCTCTTGTTTCCACGCCTTGCTTTACAGACATGCTCCATGGAGCACTGTGACCCGCTAAAAACTGATCAAGTCAGATCACTTGCTTCCAGGGTAATGTCTGAAGCCTTGAGCCTGGCCATTGTGGCCTCACCCCTGGCTATCTCTTTGATTTAATTTTTTCCAGCCTTTTCCTTGATAGCTCCACTCCAATCAGATACAGTATGGAGAAGGAGGACCAGTCAGCCGGTACAACTCACTGCTGTCTTGAGACTTGCTGGTCACGCTTCCTTAACAGCACCTTCCTTTTTAAAGGATAGCATCATGCAGCCCAGGCTGGCTTCCCACTCACTCTGCATCTGAAGATGATCCTGGACTTCTGATCCTCCTGTCTCCTTCTCTCTGCGTGCTGGGATCACAGTTGTCTGCCACACTGGCAAGTAAACCAGGCCTTCATGCATGCTATGCAATTATTGTATTATCAGAGCTGCGTGCCCCACCCTCTTAACAATGCTTCCATGCTTCCAGGGGGTGAGGGTGCATCTCTGTCTCAGACACACAGCTCTCCTGCAGCTGCTGGGAGTACAGGGATAACGGCAGCAGAGCTGTAGAATGTCGGTCTGTGGCAGGGCTCAGACCTCACTATTGCATAGAGAAGGAACATCAGGTGCTGAACCCAATAGGGACTGTAGACTGCCCAGGTCACCTAGGAAACAAGTACCAGTGCTAGCACTACAACCTGGGTCTTCTGTTCCCAGCATTGGGTTCTGCACCATGGGACCCCTCAACTGTTTTGCACTGTACCGATCATTTATACACATAACCAATGGGAATACTTAAAACACCAAAGGGGAATTCCATACTAGCAAAGCTGCAGTCCCACGGATCAGAGTTAGTTCATCCTGAAACAGGCTAATGATAGAACGCGCCCTTTGGATCCTGCCGAATGCTGGGTCCTCAGCTCCACCCTCACACTGCAGTCTCTCAGCTGCTGTGCACACAGTACCGCTCCTCTTAGATTACCTTTCAGGGAAAGGCAGAAGAATATGGCTTGATAAACATTGAGCATTTGATTTTGGCACCATTCCTGCTGTGCAGGTGAGCCTGATCTGAAGACATTTCCTTCCAAATACAATGGCATTCATGCGTTACAAAGATCATAGAAAATGTATTTGACCAAACAAAAGTGATAGGATTGTGATGGAAACTTGATCTGTGGTGTTATTTAAACATGTTCCTATTTTTTTTTTTTTAAAAAAAGGTTTCTTTGATAGGAACTCATGGAATTGAGAAGCTGCTCTTCAAGCCTCAGTGAGCGTTCAGGTTGTCTAGAAGTGCAATTCCTGTGAGCAAGGTGTCTTTCTAATGCAAGCTGTATGTCTATTTCTTAGCATGGAGTTCTAATAGGACTGTAACTGGCTCGCTCAGGAAAAAAAATCCATTCTAAATACAGCAATAAAGAATAAAGATATACGAGCATACTACATACACATGCCACCACCTTACCCACATGCACACATCATTTGTTAGAATGAAGTAGGTTTTTCTTTCTTTAAAAAGAGACATATAGTACATATACAACATCTATATCCATATGACTGACTATAGCCAATCTTATAAAACAATCCCCTATGGACATCACACATGCACAGGCCATCACCCTCTTCTGTTATGGAATCCTCTTTCAGAGAACAGGGTTCCAGACCACGCAGAAGGTCCACCCAGTGAACAGTTTCCATGGGCACATTTTCAGGGGCTTGGTTTGAACTGGTCTTGAGAGGGGCTGGCAAATCTGTGTTCTAACAAGCACTTCAGGTATGTCTTACACAGATGATGTATGAGAAACAGTGTTCTAGAATAATGCAGACTCAGTCCAAAAGCCACATGGGATATCAACATGGAGTCTGCAGTTAGAGGATGTCCAGTGCATGGACACTGGAGGTCTGCACTGCTCTTTCAGAGGCTCCGGTCTTCCCAATGAGGTATGTTAGTAAGGGCGGATCCACAACCACAACAGCAACATACCTCCATGAAAGAGATCCCTAAGCTCCACACGTCGGAATGGATCCCGTACTGCTCTCCCGAAATCCTTTCCGGCTGTAAGAGAGGAGGAGGGAGCTTGTGAGCTGCTGAAAGTTACCCCAGGCGTGCACACTGAATGTGAGCTCAGCTAACAGGGGAATCACCAACATTTGCATGGCATTCACACAGCAAAAGAAAATTTACACACACACACACACACACACACACACACACACACACACACACGAAATAACAGAATCCTGCACACAGTCCCTATGAAGACTACTGCTGCCAATGTTGTAAATGAAGGCTCCAGGTAGTGAGTTAATGCAGGCAGAAACTAAGATAGCAAATGAGCTAAGACTTGATCCTACACCCATCTCCCTTCAATTCAATGATTTTAATTGGGGATAGACAAATTATGTAAAATTATATACAACTTAATTAAATTTGGGCAGAAGGGTCTTGAAAACTATGGCTAAGTTTTATTTTTAGCTTTTCTGTGGAAATTTGACTTTACAGGAGGGTAAAGTGTTTGGGCTGGTCAAGAATCAGTCATACTTCGCTTCCCTAGAGTCACCACCTGTTGCTATGTCATCCCATACAGCTGTGTTTCTTGTCACAGGAATCAAAGTGTCACATATGACTCTGGGCCCTCCCTTTGGGTCATGTGGCAGGTGCCTGGTCCAGGTGCACACCTGCTCACCAGAACTAGTTGTAGACTGGGTCCCTCCTGTAAGTCCTTCAGGTTACTTACAGAAATGTTTGTGATGTACAGATGCACAACGGACTGGACAAAATGGAAGTCCTACAATAGAGCAACAGTTGCTCAAGGCTCCAGTGCTAATTAGGGCAGGGCTGAGATCCTGACCCACACCTCATTAGACAATCCTAGTCAGTTTGACAGGAGGGAGAGGTAGTCATGTGGAACTGCCAGCCAGTTATGGGAATAAAAGCACGACTGCCACTGTTGCCGCCAACAACAACAACAAAGCACACACACACACACACACACACACACACACACACACACACACACACACACCTGTGCATACACATGTACATGTCTGTAATCATGCCCATGGGAAGGCCTTCGTATACCCTGTGCCACTACTAGTAACAACAGAACGAAGCCAATAGGTGCTGTCAAGGGATGTCCATTACACACGATTCTAAGCATGCACCTTTCATTCATTATATTCATATATTAAAACTATCATGTCCATCAAAAACTTAGAATCAGGACCAACAGAATGACCCAGTAGGTGCCAGTGCTTGCATCCAAGCCTGATGAGTGGAGCTTAGATCCCAGAACCCACACGGTGGGAGTAGAGAACCTAATCCGAGGAAGTAGCCTCTGACCTCCACATGTGCTGTGGCATGGGTGCATATTTGTGTGACTGCTCTTTCTCCTGGATGGCAGTTCTCTGGCTGTGCTATTCCTCTAGAATACAGAGAAAACAAACATGCCAACAAGTGGAACTCTCAGACAAATGTCTGGCTGGGCTGGATGAAGAGACTACATACATTTGCCTCATCTGCCCACTATGCTACCAACATAAGTGCAAACTGAGGACTGAAAACAAAAGACAGAAAGCTGAACTAAAAGAGGGAAATGGTGAAGAGTGAACACTTGAGATGTCAGTGGCCATGGAAGGAGATCTCCTTAACAAGTTCGGTGGCCTCTAGAAGGAGAGGGTATTCTTGACGCACACAGCAAAACAAGATCACTGGTGGAGGACAAGCAAACGTATGCAGCAAGCCCTGGGGCCCACTCTCCAACACACGCGGTAGACGCAGGCTTTGTGATGGACACAGGCATGAGAGGAGCCTCAGAACCTTCTGAGTGTTTGGAGTAAGGACATGACGGCCTGAGGCTGCTTTCCCCAGAGCTGGGCTTACGTGTGCAGTGGCGGTGCCGCCTGGCCTTTCCCCCTCAACTACAATGTGGAGGAAAACAGTTACCGCAGGTACGGTACAGCTGACAGAAGAGCTGCGGTCAAGAGGCTGGCTGGGGTTGCTTCCTCACCTGACAGCTGTCTACGGTATAGAAAGCTGTGAGAAGGAAAACACAGCTCTTGTCTAAGGTGCCCGTGTGTGCCTAAGTGAAGAGCACACAGAACCAAGTTAAAAAAAAAAAAACCCTGGACTGAACATACCTAAAAAGCTGAATCCACAATCTTCAAGGCAGCATCTTCAAACTGGCACACTCCACTCCCTCCAGCTACTGCCTGTGACTGGGCTTTTAGCCAGGACCCATATTTAGTTAATGAATTCCAGGACTGCCTGTTTACAACACAACACTCCCGGGTGTAGCAGTCAGGAGCAGGAAGACAGCAAGGTACATCTTTTATCTCTTCTGAAAAGGGAGTTGCTGTTCCATAGAGCTACCCAGAAAATTACCAAAGCAGGTGAACACGAATCAGGCTAGCATGCTCTCCACATGTGACTGCAGGGATGAGAGTTCCCATTTAGGTGGGCAAGGCCAGATGCCCATATAGTACAACGGTCAAGCAGGGTCAGGTGGCCATACTGCAGACTGATCTTCCTGCTCACTAATCCTGCCTCTGCTGTGTCCAATATGCTTCAGGTATGTTGGGGCCTTTAAAAAAATGAAATTTTATTCTATGTGTATGTGCGTACACACCTGAGTTTATGAGTTTATGTGTAGAAGATGTGTTGGAACTGGAGTTACAGGTGGTTGTGAGCTGATGTGAGAAATGCAAACCAAACCTAGAGCCTCTGCAGGAGCAGCAGGTACTTATGGACTGAGCCATCTCCCTGGAGTGTCTGGGGACTGTACACATCCACTGTTCTCTTTAAAATGTGTGATCCTAAGTCTGTGAGCATCTGCTGTATGCTCCACGGTTCCCTCTGGAGCCTCTTCATGCTGCCTTGTCTGGCTGGTTTTCTTTGACTGCCTGGAAGGCTTGTTGCTCTTCCCTTTAAAATTTGGAGGCATTTTCTGTGACCTAAGGTGGACATGCTACTTCAGACCATGCTCTCTGCATGGTGCCTGGTCAGCTCACGTAGAGTAAGGCAAAGCTGTACACGCCAGCCCTGTTCATGGCCGATTCTGTCCCTCCGCCCTCTTGCTTCTCTGCTCAGTTTGGAGGTTCCTTCTGGTTCCAAGATGGAGAGCAAGCAGCCTCACAGTGAGTGTGCCCTCTGTCAGGAGAGCTGGTTGGGCTTTCAGCATGGAAGGGGAGGGGAGCCTGACACCACCTTCAGCTCTTGCAGGTGCTCTCTTCAGCCTCACAATTTCACTCTAAACCTGTTTTAGCTCCCTATTCCCTCTTGAGCATGTTAGTGCTTTCTGGATGGTTTGAAGCCATCGTTTGGTTACATAAAGCCAAAGAGCCCAGCCCATCTTCTAAGAGGCCAGTAGCACAGACAGCAGGTAGGGTCGATGCCACACTAGAGTAATGTGGGGCTGACCCCACGCTCCGGCACAGGGGGCCTTTGGGAAGAACTTGGCCAACGAGAGCCTACTAAATTAAGCTCTGCTCTGCCTCTCAAACACTTGTTTTTTTCTTGGCATCTTAGGCTTTCTGCAGCTTCAAGTACAACGTTGATGACTAGAATTCATTCACCCAAGAAACAAAGCAATTTCAGCTTTGCCAACCTGAGCTAACATTTCATAATTTTAATCCTCACACTTTCAATTAACATAAGGACGCATCACACTCATCCATAAACAAAAAGGAAAAGTAATTTCCTTAATGTACACTTGGGAAAGACAACTGTAATCTGGATTTGTAGCTCAGATGTGATGCAATTTAATTATCAGAGCAATTTAAAGCTACCGAGAACATGATGGGCAGTTGAGAAGTTGTTTCATGGATAGCTTTTTCCTTTGCGAGCCACTGTTTTCAAATTCTTCCAGAGGCTGACACTCAGCAGGGCTTTGTTACCTATAGGACTCACTGGTCTGTCTCATCCACCCTGGGAGAGCCACAGAGGAGACTACATTTTAAAAAGCACACACAATAACTTTCGTAGCTGATCCACTTTATCTACACTTAGAGACAAAAATATTAATTTCCTTAAAAAACAATAAAACGTAAACCATTTTGATAGAAAGTGAAATGCTTTGTCTTGTTCTGAGAATAACAAGCTGTAGACCCAGGTCCTGCCTATGTCAAAGATCTTTTAATAATAATAACAACATATGCACAAAAAATACTGAGAATAAGACCCATAGTTCTGGACTGGCAAGATGGTTCTGCAGGTAAATACTAGCCTCCAAGCCTGACACTTGAGATAAATTCTCAGGACCCACATGTAGATATTTATATCTGCATGGTCCCCTCCAATAAACAAATACATATATGGTACATTAAAAAAAATTCCATGGTTATATGCAGGTCAACAGAGACCCCTTAGTCTAAGATGAATTACTTACATAAATCTAGAGCTATCATGGTAAAAACCAATCCTTAACACTGAAATATAAACCAAGACTAGCTGTGGGGTGTGTGTGTGTGTGTGTACATCTTTGTTCCCAGCACTCAGAAGGCTGAGGCAAGTGGATCTCTGAGTTTAGGCCAGCCTGGACTACAAAGTGAGTTTCAGGACAGTCAGGGCCACACAGAGAAACCCTGCCTCAAACAAAACAAAAAGAAGCAAAACAACAAATTAAAACACCAACATAAAACAAAACCAGACTTTACAGGGAAAGGAAGCAAGGGTAGGGGGTGGGTTCAAAATAAAAACCAAGACTAAAATACCCTCCCTTTCCCCCTCTATTTCCACCAACTCTTGAAAGGGACTGAGAAAACCAATAAACTAAAGATTTTTATAGCCATAAATAATATCTCTTGTTTAAAAAGGTAAGAAAAAGAAATAGAACAGAAATCTTAGGATATCTGCAAGAACTTAGGAAAACAACCACAGAGCTATACATCTGGAAAAATCCTAGCGGGGAGCCTTAACATGGAGAGATCCACAGACAGCGTCTGGTCACATGAGTAATTCCACTTGGCAACAAGGCACGTTCATATCCCTAAACAAACAACCGATGTTACTGACTGATGTCTTAGTCTACATTAGGGTTAATTAAATAAATAGAGTGGAAAAGTAGCCAGTATGCTACCAGGTGCAATTTTTCTGTAGGATTAAACTTCACAACCCCACGATTTCACACTTGAACTGACGGTAAGTCACACAGTGGGATGAGTCAACAGCTCGAGCACAAAGTCTGGCTTGTTCTCCAGACCCGAGCATCGGAGAGTGACCAGATTGACTTTGTAATTTATGACCTACTCGTCTAAAGCTGTGGGATTAATTTAAGAATTATACATTCCCAAGTACATAAAGATAAAGATGTTGGTTTTAAATGTTATTCTTGCATAAGTTTACTTACTGCCATATAAGCATTTGTTCCAACATACGTCTTGGCTATAGAATTCACCAGCTATGAGACAAAACGGTCTGTTAGAACAATATAAAGATAATGTGGAAATAAAATGGGCAATTATTCCCCATTTAACCTACAATCAGCACTCCTATAAATCAACTAAAAATTATGTAAAAGGGAACAAATTCATCCACAAAGGCATTAAAAATGATTAAATCTCTCTTTTCTTTTGGATGCGATTTCCAATTTAAACAAGCACAGCATTATGGTTTATAGCAGATAACCTTAAACAATTCACTTAAGCGTGATGCTCAGCGCTTTAGTGCCCCAAACCCGCCTGAAATAAAAAGTCAATTTGAAGTAGAATCTGAACACCCTCGTCTTTCAGTCGTGTAGCTAAGATGTGAATGGAGCCCCATGCGTCACCAGAATGAGATGAACTAAGGACGCTGGAGGGATAACAGACTTTGACAACTCATAATGCAAAGATGACCCTCGCTTTGGTCTTCGTGTTTGGCTGGGAGGAAAGGTGGCTGAGATTCAAATCAACATCACAGCACGGCATGGGTCACTATCTCTGGGGTTCTCAGGGGAGGCCCAAAATGGAAATTAATTAAAATTGGTGCAGCACATTGTAATGGCCACCACCATTGTTGCTCCCAATATTAATTTTTATTGTGGGCCAGTTGGGCTCCCCAGACACGGCTCCCTCGCTGTCCTCCCTTTTGTCTGGCCAGAGCGCTTTTGTAGCCAAGCTGCATAGCAATGAAGTTTGCTATTCGTAAGTAGTAATTACAATATCAGCAGTTTTTACTGTCATTAAACAATGAACAATCATATTCTGATGAAGGAAACTCGCTCAGAGATTACAAATGAGTAACGCCTGCCGGCCAGTGAGCGGACACAGTTCCTGTTTGCTGGGAAGCTAGGTGATTTTCAATCCACAGGGCAGGCGGAACAGAGAAAAGACCTACCTGGGTGCTCACGCCGAAGTCACACAGCTTGACCTGTCCGCTTGTGTTTACAAGCATGTTGGAAGGCTTCACATCTAAAAGGGATCAGAAAAGCTCCAGTGACTGACTTCATATTGACATAGTTTGCTTTTAAAAAGCACACAAGCACACCAGGTAAGAAATGGCATCCTAGGTCACCCAAATTTGGATCACAGATTACAAGGCTTTTTATCTGAGAGCAGGTGAAACCTACTCAAATGCAAGTCCACTCAAACCTTGGCTTTCGACAACAGGAAATACACCCATCATCCCAGCCCCCTGCCCTTTCTTGGAAAGAGCAGCTAGATTAAAATAAATGCAATCATTTACCAAGCATGTGCATAAAAGAGGGTTAGTTTACATGATATGTACAGCTAAGGTATGGCTCCCATCTAAGAAGTAGTAAAACCAAAGGGAACTGGGAACACACACACACACACACACACACACACACACACACACACACACACACACACACACACACATCAGAAAAACCACCCAGATATCACTGGTAACAAGTCCTAGTAGAAGGAAGCAGTGTGAAAATGACATATGACACGTTACCTGTGTTTTAGGTGACAAATGCTACTTCAAAATTGACCTAAAAGATGTGTGCACACATATGCATGCACATGTCAACCTTCCTTTCATTTCCCTCCCCATCCCCATTATCGTTCCTTCCCCTTTCCGATGTCACTGCTGTTACAGTTAACAAAAGAACTGACACAGCTTTGCCAAGGCAGCCAGTCAGTAACTAACACAGAGGGCACCTGTGGGCATCCTCAGGGACAATAACAAGCCTTTTCTGGAATTTAGGGAGGTCACAAAAACTATCCAAGCAAAGCAAGAACACACCACTTCTGCTGGAACAAATGGCACGTGCTTTACCATTTCATCTTGAATAGTAACAGTGTAGCACAGGCAGCTAGCTGTATCCATTATCCTTGACTAACCTCAAAGTGACAGTCTCATAGCTTTGGTGAAATATCTAAAAAAATAATTCTGCAGATGAATTAATCTTCCTTAATCTTGTAGCCTGCACTAGGGTAGCCCATCAAATTATCTTGTTAAGAGTGTGTACTTAACTCAAACTTCAAGTCCTAACTCCATAACTGACAGCTAGTGGGCCCTTAGGATACTTAGGACGTGAGAGGCCGGGAAGAGGGGCTTTCCCACACACTGGCTTGCTTATTCAGCATCGTCTCACACTAGAAGGCAGGAACCTGAGTCTCTTCTGCTGTCTCATTCCCAGCCCCTGGGAGAGAGGCAGGCAGTGACCAGTGGATGCTGGCTAAAAGGAGGACCCATGCACGACTCAGCGGATGATCTCTGCTTGCATGTGCCTGCTTTGGTGATAGGTGGGTAGTGCGGAAGTCATGTCTGAGGTTCGTCCTTCAGTGTACTCTAACAAATGCTAGGGTGGGAAGGAACTCCTTGGGTTTAAATTCATCTTCACAGGCTGCCATGAGCCCTTGCCAAGCAGCACAGCCTCTGGTTTTTCCTGATTCCCATATAATTCTTACAGCACCCATCATTTCTCTCTTTAAAGATAAGATTAAATATATTCCTTGACATACTCTCCCCCTCCGAGAGCAAAGCTGTAGGTCTCTGTACTCTGTTGCTGTTTGTTACTAAGAGTCTTGATGTAGCTCTGGCCGGACTCTCCCCTGTCCTTGTTTACTTTCTGTTGCTGTGATAAATACCATGACCAAAAGCACCTTGGGGAGGAAAGGTTTTATTTTATCTTACAACTTATAATCCATAACGGAAGGAAGTCAGGCAGGACCTCAAGCAGGAATTTGGAGGCAGAGACTGAAGCAGAAACCATGGAGAAGTGGTGTTTATTGGCTTTCTCACCATGGCACTCAGACTTCTGTTCCATAACCCAAGACAACCTGCCCTAGGCTGGCAGCAGTGGGCTAGGCCCTGCCACACAAATCAATCAATCAATTGATCAATCAATCAATCGTCAATCAAGAATGGTTGCCGGTGGGCAATCGGATGGACCATGGAGGTTTCCTCTCCCTAGATGACTCAAGGATGCATCAATAGACAAAAACAACCACCAAACCAAACCAACCAAACTGACAAGACACAATCAGCACACGTGTGGTCCTCCCACTCAGCCTGGGAAGGGCCGGAAGCACGGGCAAGCATCACCACACCTGGGCCCTGTTGAGCTTTCAAGTGTGCCCCAGCTGTCTGTAGGATGCGGCATTGGCGATCCAGTCGCCCTTTGTTGAACTGAAGCTCATCTCAGAGTCTACCTGCCTTTATTTTGCAAATTGAATTCTTCCCCACCACCTGAGAAAGGGTTTCTCTTCATATCTCTGTCAGCCAGGAACTCACTCTGCAGATCAGGCTCAAACTCAGAGGGCTGGAATTAAAGGCATGTACCACCCTGCCTGGCACCAACTGAATTCTCATTAAGGCCCTCAATTTAGAATATTTTTCATTTGGATCATCTACTGTTGTATATTTTGAACTTGAGACTAATCTGGCTGCCCTACGTGCCTGCCTCCTGGCTGCACTAACTTCTCAGTCCACCGTCATGATGTCCTTTGATTTTCTACAGCACTGACTAAAGTTCTTGCCTGGCACTGAGAGACAACAGCACAGTTTACTAGGTATTTACTACACTGGTATCATCACAAGAAATACATTCACAGGGACGGGGTATGTGTCATCCAGGATCATGCTTACTGGGTGATGTTTTAAAAATAATACATTCCACTCACTACTATAAATGCCCCTCTTTCAAGCAACACCTTAAAGCACTGTGAACAGAGCAGACTCCTTTCACCAAGTCTGGATTCAGGTGGAGACAGCTGCTCGGCAGTCTTTTCCACCATGCCCACACTTGCCGTGAGGCTTTGGACTTGGTTTGTAATATTTTAGCTTCTAGGTCTGCAGGGGGATAACAGTTCCTTTATCAGGATTGGAAAACTCTAAGGATTAGCTGAGACAGTGGATAAAACATTGCTTTTTAAACTGTCGATGCTATAAATCAAAGTAGAAAATAATCTTCAAAGTGAGTAGAATCCATAAAGCCAACTTGATGCGGAGGCAACGTTCTAGCCAGATCAGCGCATGCACTCCTCCAGGGCTACTGAGCCAGTCGCACCAGTGTTACGCTGCTGTAATCTGTGTTCAACACAACGGAGTGATTCTTTAACACCTGTGCTAGCGTTGCCCATTCTCTGCCCCAAACCGCTGAGGGCTTTCCCCCATCAACCAGAAACACGAGGCTGCCCCTCCTTAGCCCCCAGGGCTGGGTGTGAGCTGATGCCCCTTCTGCCTCCTGGCTCACCTGCCAGCACACTGCTCCTGAGTGGATCTTAAGACTAGAATTTTCTGCCCTCTCATTTATGCAGGGCTGGTTCCTACACTTCCCTTAAATTCTTGCCTAAATGTTACTGTGTAACATGTAACATGTAACATGTAACATGCCTCACAAGCCTAAAGTTCCCTTCTCTTTCCCTTGGTTTAATTCTTCCATTAAGGTTTAGCATTGTAACACCCTGTATCTCTACATGGAAAACCAGCACTTGCTGTTCTTCTGTTCTGGAAGGAGCGCTCCATGAGCTCACAAGTTGCACTCCATGTCTGGAATGATGTCTGGTGGACATATAAACATTTGTGAGGTGACAGTGAATGAATGATGCTCCTTGAATGGGCTGGCCTGCTCAGCCAGAAGAAGCATGCATTTGACTCAGAACATTCTGTAGAATGGGTACATTCCTAACTGATGATCTTCATTTTGAGACAAATCCGCAGTTATTTCAAAATGTTCGCACAAGAAATATTTATGGTTGTTTTACCAAATAAGAACATGGTAAGAAACATGAGCGAGATGCTATCTCTGGCCTGAGAGCACACCAACAGCAACCCAGGAGCTGCTGATATGCCCCAAAAAAATTGCTCAGGAGGTGAGCTACAGCCAGCATTCTCTGAATTCCCTTTCTGAACAAACAGTAGGATTCTTATAAATACAGGGAGTCATGCAGCTAAGACTGGCCATGCTTCTATAACCAGTGCTTTGGGTTCCATCTCAGAGAGACTAAATCAGAGACTAGTCACTAGAGACTCGAACCCTGACTCAAGCCAACAGCAGGAAAAGACCAAAAGAACACACGTTTCTTTGCTTCTGAAGAATCATCTGAAAAGCTAAGATTATACCAAGATTTTGTTGCTGTTACTGTTGCTGTCCCTTAATTACTTTTTTAAACTTGTTCTTTTTTTTTTTTTTTTTTTTTTTCAGAGCTGGGGACCAAACCCAGGGCCTTGTGCTTGCTAGGCAAGCACTCTACCACTGAGCTAAATCCCCAACCTCCCCTTAATTACTTTTTAAACACAGGTTTCACTGCAGCCATTTTGCATGTTGTTTGAGAAGTCTGACAATGTATCCACCAGGTGACCACAGCTGAGAAGGGACATATTTCTACTACTCCTTAAGGTCAGCTGTGATTCACTGCAGCCCACACCACCCTCTGTGTGTGTGTGTGTGTGTGTGTGTGTGTGTGTGTGAGAGAGAGAGAGAGAGAGAGAGAGAGAGAGAGAGAGAGAGAAGAACGAGAGCGCATGTGTGAACACACTGGAACTTTCTGGAGTTGCTTCTACCCTTTTACTATGTGAGTCTTCAGGTTAGGCAGTAAATGCTTTTAACCAGAGCCATCTCACCGGATACTTATCTAAGTTTTATTTTAGTACATCACCATTGTTTTGACATTTCAACACAAGCCAACTCAAACCTTTCAATGCAGTGGTTTCAACCTCCCTGATGCTACGATCCTTTAATACAATTCTTCTAACCGTAAAATCTTTTCTATGCTACTTCATAACTGTGACTTTTATTACTGTTATGAATAATAATGTAAATATCAGATATGCAGGATGGTCTTAGGTGACCCCATGAAAGGGTTGTTGGGCCACCGTAGGGGTCATGACCCACATGATGTGAACCACTGCCTTAAAGACACAAGGGAGACTGATTATATTAGGGCTTCAGTTGTTAAACTGAACTAAATTTGAATCCAAATGACAGAATTTGAAGGAGGATATCTCTAAATGTGGGCTAAGGATAGCACCATTGATTTCAGTTCTCTATGCTGTATATGCTATCCCCCAGAGCTGAGTTACAAGAAGCCTAGCATACAGGCATCGGTCGCCCTCACTACATCCAGTTTTCACATCAAGCATGCACATTTTACATCTCTCAGGAAGGGCTCCAGATATGCGGAGGTAATTTTGTTTGTTTCCCAAAAGCCACAGACATCTGATTGGGTCTAAAGATTATTGTAGAGAAAACAATTGTAGCTGTGTTTATTTTAAGGTAATGCCAACTTATGGAAAATAAAAGTCATAGAGGGCTGGCTGCTTTCCCTTCAAGTCACCCAGTCATATCGTGGTCTGCCTTCTGTAAGCAAAGCACAAAGAAGACGAGTCATTAACATGACTGATTATAAAGAGGCGCCATCAGGGCAGATGTAAGTCATTTTGGTTTAATCAGGCCATTAATTATTAGGGTTTATCAATTAGTTTTATTGAAGGCAAGGGAGCTTAAATGAATGGTAGGGCATTGATTTTAACTGAGACATCTTCTCAAAGAAAATACAAACGAGGATGTAGAAGCCTGGAATTACGGGTTCGTTTCATACCTTTAAAGGGGGCTGTGCTTGTATTATTGCCATGTAAAAATCTTTAATGGAAAAGAGAACTAGCTCTAACCCCTAAGCATGAGGAGACATTATTAGCTATGTTCCCTGCTTTAAGGTCTGCTTCCCAAGAAGTCAGCAGCATGCTGGAAAGAGGGAGGACAGACAGTGCAAAGCAGCTCATGCTGGAGAGAGGGAGGACAGCCAGTGCAAAGCAGCTCACTTTAACGCCCAGCGCTCTAGATCGTTTGTATGGAAGGACTTAGAGGGGTCAGGGTGGATTCTGTTGGTCATGTCCTCTCAGGGGAAGCATGGGGATGCTAAGCAAAGCAGGTGATGGATGCTATCTAAGATCTGCTCACCAGCCTCGCACACAGCCAAACAAGCCATTACCGCTCTGAGCAGAGCTAAGTGCTGCCTCACTGAGGTCTTGGACACTGGCAACTACTTGAGAGCAGAAGTATCAGCTGTCAACCTGTCCTGCTGATATCTGATTGTATCTGGATATATTCTTAGGTTTGATCTTCCCATATTGACAAAAATGGGACTTCAGTGACAAAAATGGGACTGACGCAGAGCTAAGCGCCTAATGGGTAATGCATAGTTTGTGAATGAATGTTCCCAACACTTCAATGCACTGTACATACTTTGTCTGTACATACTTCAGAAGCTTTGTCTGAGGTACTGTGCCAGACCCAAGTGCTAAGTGATAGCAACCTTCATTATGCCAACTCTGTCAACTCCAGCTCACAGCAAGCTTCTTCAAGAATGGCAGAAACTATTCCAATGGAGTCATAGAGGAGCCAACAATTATCTAGTCACATCATGCATCTGTCATTAAAATATTTCCTCAGTCCCTCAATGAGACTTTTTAATGATGACATCACGAATGTGATCTGCAGGAGTGATGGATAGCTGTCAGCACTCCTGACCAATAATATTAAGTGCTTAGACAACTGAAAAAAAAATTACCTGGAACAGGAGGAATGGAAGAATTTACAAACCAGGTCTTGGGTCATGTTGAGGACAACCTAAGTCCCCCGCCTCTCCCCGGCTCCCTGGTCTACAGGGGTCTATAATGGAATAGAAACTAAATTAAACATAAATTCAAAATTAAACATAAGCTGTACAGTTAATAAATCAGGTAGTCCTACCTACTCAGAAACCTGAAGTAGGAAGATGGCTAGAGCCCAGGAGTTTAAATCCAGCTTGGATAATTGTGAGATCTTGTCTCAGCCTCCCCTCCCCCAATAAATGACCATAGAGTGTTTGGTTACAATGCTACCCTATCTTTAACAAAGCATGAAATTCTAGGTAGTAGCACTGACTGCACTCTGTACAGTGATGGCCAAGGGCCAAGTTCTTAAGCTCTGAGGCTGCCTGACAGAAGTGATTGCAGATGTTGAAAAACATACTAATTCCACTCCCTGGTGTCTGTTCAACAAAAGCAAACGGACTTTAGAAAGACATGCACGTTCCCAGGGTGGCCCATGCCTATAATTCTGGCACTTGGAAGGCTATAGCAGGAGGTCAGCCTCAAGTATGCAGCCAGTCCGGGCTACAAAACAAGCACTGTCCAGGTAGGTAGGTGAGAACCTACCTTAAAAATGAAAACCACAAACATAGACAAATAGGAAAGAAAGGGGGAAAGACGTGTACGAATAGCAGCAGCATTGTTCCTAACAGTCTCAAACCACACACTTACGGATGCCACTCCCTCTGCTAGGAAATGAGGAGTTAGACGATGGTACACCCACATGCTATATCCAACAGTATTCTGCAATAGAAGTGAATGGATGGCTGACAAATGTTACAGCATAAATCAACTAAAAGTGTTACAGGAACTAGAAAGAACAAGGCACAACAGTTTATGTCATATGACTCTATTTTTGCCCAGAAAAGGCAAATCTATACAGTCAGAAAATAAGACTAATGTTTCCTGGGGAGTATAGTTCAAGGGCTGGGAAGGGGCAGGGACTGACTGTGAATGGGTATGGAGACTTTCTTGGTAGAGTCATGCGTATTAGAGGACTAAATTATGGCAATACTTGCATATACTATAAACCTATTTAGCTCATATTTGAATCACATCCTTAAAATTGGTGTCTTTCTTGGCGTATAACAATACATCAATAAAGTTATTTAAGGAAAGAAAATAACCTCAAAACCTAAGTTATCATCAGCAGTGCTAATTCCCAGAAAATCAGTTGATAATTCATAGTTTTGCAGGTACTTTCTAGCTATTATGATCTTTCCATTTACAATAAAGTAGGAGATACCAGTTAACCACCCTAATTATATATAAATAGTCTACATAGACACGGACACACACACACACACACACACACACACACACACACAAAGTCTGGGTACTCATGATGATTATTTATTATTTAAAAAGGAACTAATTTTAAAATGTCATTTTGTATATATGAGATTTCCTCAAATGAAAGCTTCTCCTAAAAAGGACAAAAGTAACTGTTTTAAACCTGAAAAGCTCAATCAGGCGAGCATGGCAGCCTGAGTAGCCTCCCCTAACTGCTCTGACTGATTTCCAGGATAGTCTGATTTTTTTTCCCTTCCACTGAATTGACCAAATTGACTGTGGAAATTGGTATCACGTTGACACGACTCATGTTGCTGCCCATAACTGCCTTACACAGAAATGAGATCTTTACACGGGCAGCATCAATTAGCTGTTACAGAAGCTGCAGAAACAGCAGTAAGCTGGGCTTGCTAATCAAGGCTGAGCTCTTCAAAACCAGGGCTAGCTGCAGCTCCTCCCAGGGCCTGCCCTGCCAGCTCGGCCCAACAGACAGCATCAGGGGTCAGGGTTTGGCCAGGGCCCTCTGGGCCTGCAGAGTAACTATCGAGGTGACTTTCTGGTCAGAGCAGACTCTGGAATGCTTTTGTCAGAAACGGAAAGCCACGCAGGCGGACTGCGACCTCTCTGTGAGAGCTGCTTGCCATAGGTGGTGGTGGCAGCATTCGCTGCTCCCTTTTGATCTCCCTGGTGTGTTCACAATACTTGGTCTTTCTGGGGTGAGCCTCATTGGGTTACCTTTACAAGCAGGTATGATACCTTTTATTTTATTTATTTATCTGTGTACACGTGCACTATCCTGGGGTGCATGTGCCATGGAGGGTAACTTGCAGGCACAGGCTCTCTCCTCCTACCATGTGGCTTCCAGGGATGGAGCTTGGGCCATCAAGCATGGTGGTAAGGACTTTCCCCAGAGCGATCTCATCCGCCTGCATGATGAGTTTTTAAGGAAATACCAGTCAGTTGTACAATGTGCCACACAGTTCTGTTGTGATACCATGTGGGAAGCAGAACTCAACTTTTCTTTGATGCCCCTCCTCCATAAAGCTCCACTCTCCATTCACTAGGATCCAGGGGACATATCAAGTAGGTCTCCCCTCTTAGAACGTCCCCATCCCTGAGCCGGGGCTCTCCAGCAGTATCCCTTCATTAAGTTTAATTGTCTGATGAAAAGATAATATTCAATACATCTCTCTAGTCATTTCTTGGGGACTGTACTCTAATGAGTGAGAACAGCAGGTACAATTAAATACAGTCTGTGGTGACACTGCATTAGAGCCATCTGCACACAACAGGAATGCACACAGGAGAGGACCACACTGCAATATCAAAGCTCCTCTAAGCACTCCATCATAGAAAAAAAGGGTGGTCACCAAGCATTCTTGCAAAGGCCCTAAATAAAATTAAGCAGCACAATTAGCTATTGTAAATGGCAGCCACTGCCTGGAGCCTCCTGATTCAGCTCGGAGGAGACACAATATGGAATCCATAGGAGACCTTTGTAAGGTTAATATTAAGGACACATAGGCCTGGACCCCTCATTTCTCCTTTCCTTCAAATTTTATTTATTACTGTTTTTACAGTGCTAGGGCTTGAACCTGGGGCCTCACACGAGCAAGGCAAGTGCTCTACAGTTGGGTTAGATTATCCATCCTCTTTCCCTAGTTATTTCAGAGTAAGTAAAATATCCTGCTGCAGTCTAGACATATCCTGCATGTATGGGGGACACTAACCGTGGAACAATGGACTCCTGGGAGTCTGAGGGGACTGACATTCTCCCCTCACCCTGGAAATCGATGCCGAGTCTAAGATGCCATTAGATGAAGATCCAGAACTATCAATGATGCTTAGCAGGAGAAAAGGATTAAGATATGGAAAGCAGAATAAACGAAGGAGAGTAGCATGTGCTGGTGGATCCTTTCGAAGTGGAGGTGCTATTAAGATTAACGCCTAACACTCGCTCTGTGTTGGTCCAAGCTGTCATCACTGCCATGCGTTCTCTCTTTTGAGCTCACTCTAACCCTGAGACAGGAATCATGATTAGCCTCACTTGACAGATGAGGAAATCAAAGCTCAAATTAATGAAATTACTCCATCACGATGCCACGCCCTGTCACTCTGATGCAAACTTTGGCCTCAATGAGCTGCACATTCCTCAGAGGAACCCTGCTCGGGTGCATCAAGTGGCCAGACTCCTGTACCAGCTTTGCTACTACCAACTGGGTAATTATGAGAAATTAAGGGGAAAGGAAGCCCGATGCTTTCCTTGAGTGCCTTCTTCCTCTTTCTAACAAGCTGGATTTCTAAGAGAAGCCGCGCTCTCACCTTCTTGCTGCTCTTTTGGAACAGCGCCAGTTTGAACTACTCATGCCCACCATAGTCTGTAGACACCCCGCTCTTACCTCAGAGGGGCACAGGTGACCTCCTGCAGGGTCAAACCAGACTGTATCCTTCAGTCCTGCCCTCTGACTCCTGCATGAGATGCTGACCAGGACTGCCTCCCTGGGCACTGAGCAAGTCAGTAAGCCTCTCTGGACATCCATTTTTCTCATTTAAAAACAGACACAGACATGCTCCTCACAAGGCTGTCATGAAGACTAACAATGATATCCACACAAGGCCCATTACAGCAGCCCCAGAAGGTATGCAGTAACTGACAGCAGTAACTTACTCCTCTAGAAGCAAAAAGCTAGATTTGATTCCCGCAGTGCTGGCCCTCTTCAGCCATGCCCTTGGAGGGAAGGGGTGGGTGTGGAGTCCTCTAATGTCGCAGTCCATTTGACTGGGCAGAATGTGCCACTGATGACAAAGCTCTTACCTTTTAATATTACTACAAATAGTGCAGGGCTGCTGAGACCTCACACAGCTTTAGGGACTGACCTAACTAGGATGCCAGGGGAGAGACAACAGACACATGCAGAAAGGTTAGGGTCGGGCAGGCCATTTTATACAGCTGAATCAAGGTGGGTTTACTGTACGCCTCTTTCTATTTTGAACAGGAGGCAGGGTCAGCTAATGCTGTTGGTTGGTTGTTCTCTATAGGGGCCCTGTCTCAGGTTCTAAACCTGCAGAAGGAAGCTGTGGCTGAGTCTCCACTCAGCCCTCTGCCAACACCCATACCCAGAGCACAGGAAGGCTTTGCTAGTCCCACAAGTCTGAGGCATTGGGGGCCTTGAGCAGGCTGTGCTCATGTCAACTATACACAGTCATTCAGGATGTCATTCACTCTTCCTTCAAGGTGACTTTGAAGTAAGCCACACTACAGAAAGTTCCAGGATTAAAACATCCCAGATGACCAACCCATTCATCTGATAAATAAGTTTGGGTACATGGCCACCCTCACAAGTTCCCTGTGGCTGCCGTCCTCCCCAGATGGTCCTCTCCCTTTGATAAGCCTCGAAACTTCAGATTTACCTAGAAGACAAAACTCAGAGGTGACTGACCGTGCAACTTATGCAGTTGACGTGGCTGAACAGGATCCTGTGTGTCAACAGCGATCATCTGTGAGTCAAGTCGCACAACTATCATGAAACTTACTTCTAACCCCAACCTCCTCATCACACAGTCTTAGAGAAACATACCTGCACTTCCTATATACATATATATATATTTCTCTATTTCCTAACATATATTAATATACATCTTTTTAAATGCTGCACTGGCTAGTTTAATGTCAACATAAATCATCTGAGAGGAGAGAACGTCAATTAAGAATATGTCTTCATAAGATCATGTTGTAGGCAAGCCTGTACGGCATTTTCTTAATTAGTGATTGATGTGGGTAGGGTCATCATTCCTAGGCTGGTGGCCCTGGGTTCTATAAGGAGGCTGAGTAAGCCATGGAGAGCAAGGCAGTAAATAGCACCCTTCTATGACCTCTGCACCAGCTCCTGCCTCTAGGGTCCTATTCTGTTTGCGTTCCTGTCCTGATTTCTTTCAAGGATGGACTACAATGTGGATGACAAGTATAAATCAAATAACCCCTTTCCTCTCTGGGTTGCTTTTGGTTTTGGTGTTTTATCATAGCAATAGTAACCCTAAGTAAGACAGTGTTCTTTTGAGATAGCCATAGACTCACATGTGGTTGGAAGGAGCAATAGAGACATACTGTGCTGGCCTCTGGATACTTTGCTATAAAGGTAGCATACTGTAAAACTATATACTACAATACACCTTCCAAGGAACTGAAGTAAAAACACTCTCAAGCTGGAGAACATTTCCATACACAGGCTCCTCACTGTGCCCTCTGTAGCCAACTCCCTGCTCTCCTAACCCAATTTCCTCAGCCCCTAGAAACTACTGGTCTGCCTTCCACTTTTCCAACTGTACCATTCAAGAATGCTATATAAACTGAACTACATGACTTCAAAACTTTGTGGTTGCCCTTTTTACTCTGAAGAATTCCCAGCAGACTTACCTAGTGTATTGACACCAACAGGCCTCCCCTCAACCCCACTGCTGGGCAGTGCTCTATGGCAGGAATGCACTGGGCTCATTTCATCGTTCCCCTGTCAAAGGACATCTAGCTTGTTCCCAGTTTTGTGTTAATGTGGGACAAAGCTGGGATGAGCATGTGTACACAGGCGCTGTGCGGATCCAGGTCTTTATTTCCCGGTTATAAGGGTAGCCGTGTGCTCAGTTTTTCTGGTGGGTCAGTGGTGGGACTCTCGCTTCTTTCACAGCTGCTAACAACTGACCTAATTTCGGCAGCCTCACTGGTGTTTGCAGATGTCCCTGCTGATCGATGTTGGTGTGGGTCTGCGTTCTCTGCAGGACAATGAGGTGACCATCTTCTCTATATGATGATTTGCCACCTGTCCATCCCCTTGTCCTTTGCCCATTATCTAACTTGACTGGTGTTTTTGTTCTTTCTGTTGCATTTTGAAAGTTCTTTATAAGGTTTTGGCACTTTTTTTTTTTTAAAACACTTAAGTAACAGTGTATAGAATTTCTTATCTTTCAAAAACATTATTATGCATACAGAAATTCCTTTGATTACTAATGACCAAAACAGGCAAGAAGGCTTAATTTCTAGAAATGTTCACTTATGCAGTCAGAGCTGGAGAGAAAAATCAATAACGTGCACTCATTACGCTGGTTTAGTTTGCCTCAGTTAACCGGCTAAGTCATCTTTTCTCATGAGTTGTGACCTACTGTAGCATTGGCGTGGAATGCCTACATGCAAAGGATATTTAACAGGAGCCCAGGTCTAACAGTGGCTCTCACCACTAATACTTGTTCAGCACAAACAGCCCCTGACAGATCCGCCTGACTAAGCAGCCCCAGCACTGGAAGAGGCGGCCATCCAGTTTTCCCATCATTACCCTCTGCAACATAAAACCAACTGGGGATGACTCCTTTAAATTGACTTGGATTGCTCAAATGCTAACCAGTCCTTGAAAAACAAAACAAAACAAAAAACCCAAACCAATAACCTGGTATTTCAGGAAGTGAAATGTGGCCTACGCAAAAACTCCCTGCCACCCGAAGGGAAGCCCCGCCGTCTAGTGTCTGTAAGGAGGCTGTTATGGAAGCTTTGTGCAAGCTACATTTCATCAAGAATCACTTAAATTCAACCATGTAATTTTCTATTGGTAGCAATGCCCACCATGAGGGGATCACTCTTGTGAATGTAGTTTAGTTTCCTATTATCTGTACCACAAATCCCAGCTCTACACACGTTCAGACAACTTTTAACACCTTGACATCGGATTTTCTTTTCTAAGAAATTCAAAGATTTTACACGTCTCTTCTGTTCTCTTAGCACAGTAATTCTGGAGTAGGATATGCGTATGGTGCTTTCATCGCACAGACGTATGATGTCATTTACAAGGTACTGGCAACTACACGACATAGGCTAGCACTTTCCTGGTCACTCTCTCCCAGATGACCGCACTCTGGTCCTCTCAGATTCTTCCAGAAGGATGCCTTTTGCAAGACCTCTCTGCACATTCTTTTCTGAGAATTTCCTGTGAATCTACAATTATTTTAAGATTCACCACCACCAAGATGTTGCCACTTTTCATCCAAGTTGTGACTCTGCACGTTCTCCATTATTAGGGCCCGTGAGATGGCTCAGGAGTAAGCACTTGCCGCTAAGCCCGACGATCTAAGCTTGACTGTTGGGGCCTGAATGCTGGGATTGTCATATGCCCATGCCACACACAATAAGTGCATTAAATTCTTCTAAGTAAAAAAGAGAAAAAACTCTGCTAATGACACTATTTCATTTTCAGTGCAAGCATCTAGCCCAGTGCCAAGTCCTTGTGTGCACTGTGGGTACTAGGTTATGTGTATACAGGTATGTGTGCACATATGTACACTGGTCAGAGGCCCGCACTGGGTATCTTCCTCAATACCCCTTCTCCTTGTGTTTTGATGAACTTACTGATATGAGAGGGATCCTCTCTTATCTGCCTCCTTCTGTGGGATCACAGTCCTGTCCCTCGCTTGCCTTCTTACAGGGGTGCTAGAGATCCAAACTCAGACCCTCAAATCTGTTCAACAGGCGTTTGACACAAAACCCCCAACTTCTGGTCTGTTCTCCCAAAGCACAGATCCTTCAAGTGCCTCTCATGCTTTCGTAGGCCATCCTCCCTTCATGACTGCCAAGGCCTCCCAGCCCGACTTTCACCGTTCTAGAACACTGCTCACATGGAGTATTAGAACACTTTGCCCACGTTGCCGCATGGACTACAGTTCAATCCCTTTACTGACAAGTCACACCCGCAGTGTGGACGCTCCACTATGGTGTGGATGCTCCATGGTGTGCTTATCATCTACCTGATTAAAGACTGGTGATTGTTTCCAGTTTGGGAACAGGTGCTTGCTTAGTAGTTTTATGAGACAAATGCTTTATCTCTCCTGTGTAAATATTAGGGGAGGATGGCTGGGCCATGCCGTCAGAAATGTGCATGTGTTACTCTCCTCCTCAAACCTGCATTCCAAAACCACCTTCTCTGTGAGCTCCATGTGCAGAAACTTCCCGGGCCTGTCCAGTGATGGATCTACTAAATGGTCCCCCTTCATCCTTTAGCTAACTACTTTCTAATGCATTCCATATTTAACACTGCAGTTATTGCTTATGTATGCATGTATGTATGTGTGTATGTATGTATGTATGTATGTATGTATGTATGTATGTATTTTACCCACCCCTGCTAAAAATGTTTTTTGAGTGTAGAAACAGACATTCCCCCAAGTACCCACAACAACATCTAGAACACAGCTAAGAAATAAAGATCCATGGAATTGCTAAGCATTAACTTAGATACCCAAGGCAGCACCCTGGAGAAGTCTAGGTGGGGTCAGTTTAGGGAAGTAATATCAGGGAAAATAAAGTTTCTAGTCTGTCTGCTGAAACAAAGAGTTGGTTTGTTTTTTCTCTGAGATCAGAAAAGATTGGGTCCATTTAGGTTGTCTGGCCACAGACAAAAGTTTCTTTACACAGAAATCTATCGGGGTAAAAACTGTTTTGCAAAGCTGCTTGAAGACAGAGTTCCACTTTATATCTCAGGCTGGCTTGACACCCACGACCTTCCGTCCCCAGCCTTCCAAGCGCTGGGATTACAGGAATGCACCAAGCCCAGCTTTCCTATTGGGGAAGACAAGTAAACTGGCCTAGGCTCATATATAGAAAGGCTTACTGGTATACAAGAGGTCTAGCTTTCTCTTCCCACAGGTTTCCACATCTCTGACAATGGCCCTGACTGACAGCTGGTTTTATTTTCTTAATCTAAGTTCTATTCTCATTACCCTTCCATTTCTTTTTTATCCTTGGGGAAAGCAAGAGCAGTTACTGCCAGGGTATTCTCACGTTTCCCACAGAAATGGCATAGGTGTTAATCTTGCATTTATGTTTGATGTGGGTAATGACGGCTGTGACTGGAGCCGTGGTTATTAATATGCAGGGCTCTCACCTCATTAGTGGTGATGTATGTTTTGAAGTTAAGCTGCAGTGTTTGCTGGAATGTTCTCACTGTTCACTTCCTTTGTTTTGACTCACGGTCAGCACGGGCTGTACTCACAGGGCCTCCCTTATGTCATAATGAAGACAGCTTTTCCACAGTAGTTAATCTTGGTGGGTGTTTCAAAGATTTTAAATAAGTACATCTTCATATGATGACATCACATTTGTTTTAGCTTAAGAAGAGACTTAAGGAGTTTCTGACCCTGTAACACAAACCACAATAAACTCCCCCCAGGCTGGATTTAGGAATAGAGTATTTTTATTGATAGGATGGAGTGATTAATTCAGTTTTAATAGAAGTCCACCTTCAGGACTATATTGAGCATTCACAAAGTCCTTGAACATTTATCACCTCAAATACTAAAATGCGAAAGAGGGGAACAGCTGACTGGACCCTTGATGACCCAGGCTGGGTAGGAGCTGCTCACTCCAGGTTCCGCCATTTCCAGGGGGCATAACGTGCAGCTGAGTAAACCAGCAAGGACCCAGCCAACAAGCATCATGGGATGAAGGGTTTGTCGCTGCTTCATGTTCAGGCTGCTCTGCTCTATAGTCCCCACTTATGCTGTGGAAAGATGCTGCAGTTTACCTATGCACGTTCCGTAGTTAAAACCCAGGACCCCAAATCAAGCCATTTATATGGGAGAAAAAGTCTGTTCTTTTATATCATTAACCAAACATGTCTCCTATTCTTCATCTTAGAAAAATGTGTGCTCCTGAGTATAAAGTAATGTCATATTAATAATTTCCTGCTCTGTTTGTGGAGAGCAGCCTTAGCAAACGATGATCAGAGGAGAGCTCCAGTTCTCAGTACTTAGACCAACACAAAGGAGGCCGCTTGGATCACTCATTAATGCCTTTCCCTCGTCTTCTCACCGCTGTCTGCTCACACAGCCTAGTCCAGCCTCCCCTAGCCCCATAAAAGGAGCCAGCTTTGATTTGACAATGTGACACATATTCAGATGTATTCTCATCATCAGTCAGAGGAAACAAAACCGAGTCTGTGTGTGCAAGGGGGAAGAGCGGTGCGCGTACTCAGAACGAGGGCATAAACAACCGTATTACCTACTTAATTGCCTTAGCTGAACTTCGAAGCTCTGATCTTTAATTGCCTGATTGAACTCATCTAAAAAGCTACAATTTTTTAATCAAGGAGAAAATTAAATAGCTTTTTGGTAAATAAAAAGGCATCTTTAATCTTAGTTTTATGAAATCCAAGTTATTAAATATGGACAAAACCTACTCGATTTAAGCTAAATTTCTCATTGCGACCTTTTACAGAAGTCTTCAGAGACCAGCTTCTTTTACTCTAAATTCAGAAGGTAAAAAGCCTCTATGAGTCGCTATGGAACTCTAAGGCCAAACATATCATTCCATTAAGTGAGATACATAACCACAGCACACTGTTTTCGAGAGTGCCCATTTCTGGGGAACACATACTCATTTGCACTATAATCCAGTCACCCTGCTACCCAGGCAGAGGAGATGCATATTCCTTCCCTGGAGGCCAGAGAGGCCCTGGCAGCCCTAACCTCTGCTCTCAGACACCTCCCAGGGAGAGATCTCACAGCAGACTCACTCTGGGTGTTGAATGGGCCAAAAATCCAAACCCGAAGAAAGACTGTGGATTCTTTTTGGAAACCTGTGTGGTTCAGCCAAGTCCCCACGACCCTCCCCTACCGAGTAACTAAAGGCCTTTCTGAGCCCAAGCCACAAACAGGAAGGGAAGAAGGCACACTCGTCTCTGAGGGCTCTGGTAACCGCGCCTGCCACAAGGACCACAGGACTGTTCTGGCAAACTGGCCCTATGCTTTATTTTCAGATCTGCACAGATCTGCCGGAAGCACGCCTAATGAGATATCATTTCAACAGATAAGCAAACAGAACTGGCTATTCTCACAAACAATCGGAGTAACTCCACATAATCTAAGACACAGGGATTCTAGACGCATAGTGTCTTGTCAGCATGATTTGTCACTGTAAAGAGGAAGAGAGAAGATACTTTGGAATAACTGAGGCACACTTCCCTACCCACCAGACTTCTCAGAGTGACCACATTTTCCATAGTTATGGCTTAGACAATTCATTGTCCCAGAGTTACCCAGTCTGCCTAGAGTACAGAACAATTACAAGTCTCAATTGATAACAACACTCCCATTTACACAGCTCGGTCTTTTCAGTGAAGGCTTCACTCTTGAGCACCGGTGTCGCCCCTTGGATCCCATGCAAATGAACAGCAGAGTGAAAGGCTTGCAGATGCCAGGTGCCCGGCACTGGCTATAGGGGTTCCGTGGGTAGTACATAAGGCAGAAGTGCAGGGGGGAAGAGAGAGCAGCTCTGCTGATCAGGTCAAGGTGTCCCTTTCTGTTACTCACCAGATGTGTACACATATCCAGGAAGTGACACTGACCCAGCTGGGCTCATGCTCCCCACAACTCTGGTACCATTTACCCAGTGGCTTTAAGGAGGCAGGGGAATGGGGTAGGGCTTATGATTCCATTTAGTCAGCACGGATGCCTTCAAGAACTGAATATTAGGCTTTCCCAACATGCAGATATCCTGTTTGATGCAGCTATTCTCTTTCAAACTGTGAAGAAGTTGGAGGCTATTGAGAGCATCTACACAGACCAGAGGCCACAGTGCAGTGCAGGAAACAGCAGCTAAGGGCAGGGAGAGCTCCTCCAAAAGCTTTAGTCTTTTCTTAGGAAAAAAATCCAAAAATGAAAACTAAAACCAAATAAAAACCCCACCTTTTCCTGTGATCACATCCGAGTGTACATACTGCATCCCTAGGTACACAAAGCCAGGAGGAGCAGATGTGTTCTAAGTTGAATGTGAGGTGGGCTTTGTTACCATCTCTTTCTCTTTTCACAATTTGCTTGAAATGAATTCAGACATTTTGGGAACACTAAACAAGCTAAAGGGGCTCCTTGAGACACGCGACAGTTATCAGATCACTCTCTTTTATCAGATCACTCTCTTCCATGTTACCAGAACAAATAGCCACTCTGATTCGTTAACTAGTCCCTTGTTTAAAGTGTCATTTCCTGGGAACAGGATGTGATCTCTTCAGAGCGACACCTGACAGGCTCACAGGGAGGGCCAAACCTACAGTTAAATTACATGAAGCCATTTTCAAATAGCACAAAATATGTTTTGCATGCTTGAAAATGTGGCTCAGAAAAAATACAACTCCCTATTTAGTACTGAAAAAAAAATACAGAAATAAGAGGGAGAACAAAGGAAAAGTAACACTTACAATCACCTTCCTGATGGTCACATCAGCTGTCTGAAATGTCATTTTTTAACCAAGATAACTGCAGAGCCTCCCCATCCCTACATTAAGTTCATTTGTGGGACCCAGAACATACCTCTGTGTAAAATCTTTAAACTCCACAGATAGGTAAGGCCTTTAACAACCTAAAATTGTGAAAGGAAAAAAAAAACAGTACAGTTATGGATATTATAGGGAATGCTCCAGAGTTAAATAAACCAAACACAAATTGTTCTTTATATTTCTGTCACACCGCGAGTAGCTCTTGAATATTTCCCCCTCTGTGCTAGGCTCTCAGGGACATCAATTGCAGAGCTCCACACTCCTTGCCAGTGAGTTTACTGTATCAGAAGACTGGTTGTGTCAGAGGAAAGAGACAAGCATGTGTCACAGAACAACCTGGAAGGCCACACACCAAACCCCAGTGGCTATGGGCAGGTTAGGAGAAGGTCAGAAGAGCGGGACAAAGACTTCTTAAACAATCTTTCAGTATCTCTAAATCATTGTTTTAAAAGAATGATTTTGTTTTTATTTTATGAGTGTGTTTGCTGCATGAATGTTTGTGCACTGTGTGTGCTTACTGCTCATGGAGGCCAGAAGAGGGCGTGAGATCTCCTGAACTGAAGGTGCAGACAGTTGTGAGCTCTCATGTGGGAACTGTGAATTAAACCTGGGTCCTCTGCAAGAGCAGCAAGTGCTTTTAACTGCTGAGCCATCTGGAGATAGCCCCTGAGTAATTTTTTAAAGTCATGCTATTTATGATGAAAGAAAAATCTTTATTTTATTTTTTGGTAATGCTGGAGAATAAACTGAGGGCCTTCTGTGTGCTCAGGAGGAGCTGCACCAATCAACTCTATGTCTAGAACAAGACCATTAAAGAAACTGACTCATGAAAGGAATTGGGTAAAACAGAAATCACCCTTTCCAATAGCAGCAAGGAGAGCCTGACCAAGACGCCAAGCCTTGAGCGGCAAACTTAACTGATGTGAGGAAAAGAGAAGACGACACTGGACCAAATTAAAGATACATTTCAATCAGATGTGTCAAACTGTTCCCCAGAGGACTCTGCTCTAGGCTCTGTGGGAACTTTTGATATGAACTTCAAAACTTTCCTGTTAGGTTTAAAATAAAATAAAAATTAATAATAATTTTAAAGGGTTTGTAGTTACTGTAGAAGGCCTTCTTATTCCTTCTTTAGTAAACACACCGAGAAGCACAGGAGGCACATTTGCGGCTCAGAGCATGCGTGTGGAGGGAGCGCAGACAGCATCAGAGTGCAGTCCAGAGAGAAAATGGGTGAGAACACTCCACTGACTTCACCTGGATTTTCTCCTTTAACTGCCAGAGTTAGGAAAAATGGTTAAGTGAATAAGACCCTAACTATACAGGTTGTAATTACTACCATCTATGTGGAAAATTTAATCAGGAATTGTCATTAAGATCTTTTAATCTTGATGTGAGCATGTGGCTCACCGGTAAAGGGTTTGGTATGTGTAGGAGGCCCTAGGTTCAATCTCTAGTGCCACTAAACAAATAACAAAGTTTATACAAAAAGTGGCTATTAAATGAAAAGGATGTTTTTACTTATAGCACACGAATAGGAATGTATAATTTCAAGGCTGACTATTCATCATTGGATTTTAAGTAAATCAAGTGCTGTTACTGAAAACGTACTGAGAAGTATGAGAGAGCACCTACTGTTACAGACACCGTGGGTGAGCCAAGGCTACACGATGAGAAAAGCTTCCTGGATGGGAAGCAACCAGGCTTTGTGCATCATAAACAGGACGTGAGAGGAGGAAGGCTGGAGGCCCCGTGAGCAGAGTATGGTTGATAAAAACTGACTAACAGCAACTAAAAACCAGAAATAGAAAGTAAGAAACGCAATTTCCAAATATTGAAGATCTAGCTCTGAATGAGGCCAGGCCATTTAACTTCTCTGAGAGAACAGGAGGAACTCTGGGGGATCTGCTGAGAGAATAGGCAATTCCATTCCACACTTATCTATTCTAAGAAAACAGACACATTTTTATAGCAAGCAAGTTCTTCCAGAGTTTGGAATCACTGATATCATAAGACAGTATTGCAAATAATAAACCATGGGAAAAGGCATATCAAATCACGGATATTATACACATGTTCAAATGTTATACCATGTAAATAAATACGTAAGTTATGATAGTAAAATTAAAATATGTATTTAAAGTGAAAGTATAAATGATGGTAATTTTATCACTGGAAGTAAGACAAAGTATTTAAATGTTCATAAGTGAGCCATGAAAACAGTCTCTCTGAGTAGTGGGGGAGGCCATGATGGTCAGCAGGGAAACAGTGAGCTTTTGGGTTCTGAGGAGTGGGCTGCGACTTCCCGACTCAGGAGTTCAGTGAGTGCTCTAAGACCTCCCGGTTACAGACTGTGTGCTGCCAACATTAGCTCAGCAGCAAACGATCAGAAAACACATAAACAAGACACAACCGTACAGGCACAGACTGCAGAGCAGTGAAAGAAACACAGTACTGATTTTATGATATTTCATAAAATCATTTTGAACTATATGTCCCCCAACTTTGAAGACAAAAAGATTTCCCTTTAATGTGTATCAGCATTCGTGTGTAAAGGAGCAGGAAGCTGTCCACTAATTGAATAGCATTGGTATTCAGTGGGCGAGGCTGCACAAAAGCTCCAAAGAGCCTTGACACTAGCAGGATGTATATCTGCTGTCAATCACCACTCTTGACATGTCAAGTGCACGTCTTTCCATGGACAACGTCAATCAACATTAACATTAGCATTCAAAACACACACAGTGTGGCCCTGCTTCAGAAGTGAGAGGGCAAGAACTGCTGGGCAGCAGGAAGGGCATTCTCCTTTATAAGAAGCAGGGTAGAAATTCGCAGTTGGGAGGCTGAGATCAGGTAGTTTACATGGCTTTCTTCAAAGGAAAAACATTCTCTTTCCTACATAATATATATATATATATCCTACATGAGAAAATCTTAGCCGTATTTCACCAACACTGATAGGCTCATCCTGCGATGACCTTCAGCTCTGTGGACCGGCCTTGCATGCCAGATTACTAGAACCAGAGAAATTAAGTTCATTTTGAGGAAGAGATTCCTCAGAGAAACATGGGAAGGTCTTCAGTGACCACAGTGGCCCAGGCCGGGAGTCCTGGGGGACTGAAGTTGGGGAGTAGCTGAACCACCACAGGTAACAGCAAGCTCCTGCTTGAAAATGGGAACCTAAAGCAACTGTGTCTGTGCTTCTCCACTATTCGTTATTCTCTTGACTGTTCTTCCCCCTCTCCCTCTAGGTGTGTGTTTTCACCCAGTTTCCCCTTGAATTCTTCATTTCCCCACCTCATTTCTCAGAGAACAGAGCGCAGGAGCAGTGGGTCTGGAGACAGACTGTCCTGTATCTAACTGACTAGTTAGGACAGTGACTCAGGATGAGGTATTGGATGTTCTAACCCATTTTGCTTAGTACTGATGGGCCCAACAAACCTCCCCCACAGCTGCTGGAACCTTAGGTAGCATACTCGTACATGTGTAGACCACAGAGACTGGTGCACACAGACCCATTTGATTCTGTTGCTGGACTGGACAGAGCTGAGGCTATTTGCATGAGCCATCTTGGCCTGACTGAGAAAATCAAAGGAAAGAAACGGATGTCATCTTGGGACCAGTTCAGGAGAAGTAACCACGGAAACTGGGAACCAGAACAGGTTGTGTGTATGTGCATTTCACACTCAATGAGGGACCTACCACCCAACAGGGTCATAGCTGAATATGGACTGATAAGATCCTCTTGCTATGAGATGCTATCTCTGGACCAGTGTGCCGTTTATTAGCTACAGGAAGGATCATCCATGCTTGGAGCCCGTTCAGACCCCTCCTCCCCACACAGATACACACCACACTTGAGGTGCTGAACAAGCGTAGGACACTAACAGAGTTTGTGAAATCTGTCAGAAGAGCAAAATTGATGAAAGCATTTCTTCTATATGCACCACGGAAGCTGTCATCACTATGGCCTAGATCACAGGAAGGCCAAGGAATGGGCCTTGTTTTATAAGAGACTGCCCCTGATCCAAAACCAAATAAGGGGCACATTAACTTTTCTTGGACTAGCACTCATTTTAATGTTTCTCCCTAATACAGCGTTTTGAAAAATTTTCAACTACCCAAACATCATGTCCTGCATTCGAAGCTGGTTGCTTTCTGCTGACTCTGTTGAGTTACAACTTTCCCATCCCAGCTGATCAGAGCCCAGCGGCCTTGTTTCTGCTCTGCAGAGGAGGGAGGCAAGGCTGACGAGGCCGGGGAGAGCACGCATCTTTACTGAACAAGATGGACTCTAGTTCCCACTTGCAGTAGATGATGGGACACAGGACTTGCAGGCTCCCTGCGCTCCAGCTGCCTCTCCTCACCCTTTATCACACGTGTCATTGGACTCTAGAGCCAAGAACTGCCAAAAGCCACAACACGTTCATTCCCCTCTGAGATTAGAAGAGGAAAGGAAACATTTTTAGTTTCATCTAAATCACTGACTTAAGTACTCAGGTTTCATCCTGAAGAGCCCGCCTCCCCGTGTACATTAGAAGCTGCTTGCAGAGGCAGCATCAGAGAGGAGAACGCTCACCACCCTGGGCAGTTCACACCAATAATTAGAAAGAAAAAAAGGAAGCTGTGAATTACAATGAACTAAGCCTGAGTAAGTGTCCATGTTGGATTAAAGAATTCGAGTTGTCAGTTTGATGTATAATGAATGTGAAAATAAGCCATTTAATTAAATGGTACATGATATAATCACTTTGTTCTGCATTAAACCACTTAATTTAACAGAGTGCCTTACTTTAGCAATTGTTTACGATTACAGCACCCAGTGACTCTTCTTAGACACTGCTAGCTTATATTATTCCCAATCTCAAATCTGGAACTTACATAATAACGCAGTTTAGATGATATGATTTGCCTATTTATTAGTGAGTGTAGAAGACAGGAAAACTGTTTTTCATCACAAAGGGCACAAGATCTTAGATATAGTCTCCAAAAGATAAAATAAAAACCAAGAGCAGACGACTGCAAAACCATTTGAAAGCAAAGTAAGATTCTGTTCAGAGACTGTTTCACTAATTTAGATTCTTAAATTATTTTCAAATTCTATGCCTATAACCATTAAACGTCCCCTGAAACAGCTTTCTCTGTGAGGAAACAGAAACCTGAGCACCAAGGTCCCTACGCTCACAGAGCACTGACAAGTCAGAGGCACTCGGCTGGAACTTAGCCTATAAAAAAGAGGAAGGATCAGAAATGACGGGCAGTAAGGACTCAACAGCCAGCTGGGACTGAAAGGAAGACACATCTGAGGACACAGAAAGAGGCGTGACGGTGAGGATTAAATAACTGGAAATCTCTAAAGCTCAGGCCGATGTATACTTACTGCTACTGCAATTCTTCCGAGGACGTGCTCTGGAATTTTCCTATATACATCCAAAGACCCCCCTGTGGAGACAGAGACAGCGCGTCATATGAAGGAGACCACCAAACAGTGCACGGCACACGCTCGTGTAAGAATGTGATTTCCATTTGCTTACTGCATATAGAGAACAAAGGTTTAGTTCTACCTTTGTGAATGACATGGTTGTGTTTCAGGGAGAGCATGGCCAGCTCCTTCTGCTTTAAAACCCACAGTTATTAAAGACCGAAGGGGTTGGGGATTTAGCTCAGTGGTAGAGCGCTTGCCTAGGAAGCACAAGGCCCTGGGTTCGGTCCCCAGCTCCAGAAAAAAAAAAAATTAAAGACCGAAGGGAACTAGATAAGGGTAGACTAGAAACCTGCAGTCTTGGGTTCGGTCCCCAGCTCCGAAAAAAAAAAAAGAAAAAAGAAAAGAAACCTGCAGTCTATGAGGAGGCAAAGGCAAACATCCACAAAATGAACCCGGTGGCCACACGGGCAGTGCCTCCTGTACCACTTTCCCCACACGGAAACCTGGGCCCTGTTTGAGAATTTTCACACTTCTCAAAGAAATGTAGGTGGGCATGAATTTCAAACCACACACAAAGGCAGGAGCCGTGATGCTACATTTTCTGTATGAAGTTACTTTTGACTTTAGGTAACCTGGAATGTGACTAATCAACTCCTGGCTCCTTGATAACTGAGAAAACCCATGAGGTAAAAAAAAAAGAAAAGGACACGGCCCTGTGAAGCTCTATGCCCCCATGTAGGGTAAAGCCAGCGCGGGGAGATGGGAGAGAGTGGGTGTGTGGGTAGGGGAACACTCTCATAGAGGCAGGGGGAGGAGGGGAGAAGGGATAGGGGGACTCCAGAGGGGAAATCAAATCGGGAAAGGGGATAACATTTGAAATGTAAGTAAAGAAAATATCCAATAAAAAAAACAAAAAACAAAAAACAAAAAAAGGACAAAACATAATCTCTTCAAGTCCTCACTTGTTTTATTTAATTACATTTTATTTATTTATTGTATGTATGCACAGCATGTTTACACATCTTAGAGGTCAGAGGTCAGCCTCTGAGAGCTTGTTTTCTCCTTCCACAGTGTGTCCCTGGGGAGTGAGGCGCCTGGACCTGCAGAGCCATCTCACTGGTTCTTGACTTATTTCTTTACTAAACTGTGACTCTCCGTACTACACTACCTATTTGACAACTTCAGCTTTTATTAAATACCTCTGACATTTTCCAAACCTGAGAAGCCGTTAGACCTGTTCGCTCTGTAGTTAGTCTTCCATGAGCATTTAAGATAAGTGTTGATACACGGCAGAGACCCTCAGAATCAGGAGACCTGCTCTGTGGTATTCAGCCAGTCTGGATATTCTGATTGTTTGTATGCTTTTTATTTTGAGACAGATTTCTCTGTGTAGCTCAGGCAGGTCTGGATCTCACTCTGTAGACCAGGCTGGCCTCACACGCACAGATCCACCAGCTCCCGCCTTCTGGTGCTGAGGTTAAAGGTGTGCGCCACCATGCCTAGCTAGTCATTCTTAGGCTAAAATTGGCAGGGTATTTGGGTTTAGTTCTTGCCCAGTTTCTCTATCATTTCTATCCTATAAATGTAGCCAAAAAGAGTAATTCTCAGACGTATCAAAACAAACATTAGTGCTAGACAGAACAGTAGTCTTGCTGACTATGATGCTTTGAAGCAGTGTCCAAGAAAGAACTTCAAACCAACTGCAGACACACCACCATCATGGTGAGCTCTCACGGCTGCTGCTTCGAGAGCCCAGCTCACTGCAAAGTACAAACTCAGGACTTCATGTTAATGGCCAGCATTGGTTAAGTGTTGCAAGAATGTCAAAAATATACTTATATAGCAGGAAGGGAACGAGAGCACTTTGCTAACAAAAGGAGAACTAAGTTAACACATATCCCCCTTAAGAGACAAACTGGGGAGTAGGTTTTCACAATTATGAAGAAGGCACCCAGGATATTTGGTAAGTAACTTTTGTTTTTCTATTTAGGCTAAAATCTGTATTTATGATATGACTACTGATGGTTTTAAAAATGCCTAATAAGGCTTGAAGATGAGCCATGTCACTCTTCTGAAAAGCAGTTAGGAATGTGCTCTGTGCACATAAACTATTATGGCATACCATGTCCCCTAAGCTACTGTCTTGTTAAAATGGCACACGTATCATGGAGCTACGGCCTCCTCTCTATCCTGATGAAAGTAGGTACTGGGTAACGAACACTTATTTGGTAACTTCTGCTTGCAGCTCCAGACCCTGAGTACAGGCTGAGAGTAGCCAGGGCATAATTAATTTTGTGCTGTGGACCTTGTGGAAAGACAACACAAACTATTCATGCAATGAGCAGAAACATCCTTATTTACCAAGCTTTTTTATTATAGATGCAGTAAAAGTGGAGGGGTGGCAGAAGAACAGTTGCGTCCCCTGACTTTCCAGGTCAGTCAATCGGTAGCTGCACAGATGAGCAAGTTCAAGATGAAAAAGCTTGGCACATGGCCTCAGGAAAACTGACACAGCAGCTTACCAGAACAGTTCCGCAGAAAGCCAGTGACCTCAACACTCGGAGGAACAAGCCCACCCACGGGCACCCGCAAGAAGTCTAAGTGGGGACTTAGTTCTACGTGGCTATAGGACAGGCTCTAAGCACCTAAGTGGACAGTGGTTTTACCAAGCTACACTGAAGGCCAAAGGTGGCCTGACAACCGTCATCAACTAAATAAGGAGGTAGTTCACTGGTGCTTGCCACCTCAGTCCCCAGCTGCCCACATGCACAGATCTTTATGGAGTTGGCTCTGGCTCTGTGCCATCAGATCCACCTCATCCTTCCCATGCTCATGGAGATGAATTTGGAGGTGAAAAAATGATACTACAGATCACTTGGTCAGGAGAGCTTGTGAGCTCGCTCACACTTGGCAGGCCAAAGTCAGCGTTTAGGTTAGTTTCCACTTGGTTTCAGTGCTATTGCTATTCTACACACCTCTTCAAAAAGGCAACTCTTTGGTTTAGTGCAGCATAAACATTCGTGAGGAATCCACAGGCCTTACCTGACCTTATTTGAAACAGTCCCATAAATGCAAATGTGACAACCATGGTCATGTGACTATGAGAGCTGACCGGAGCCTCTGAACACTTCCAGACAAACTTCCCTCTCTCTCTCCATCACACAGCAGTGCAATGCAATGTGAACTCTATGTGGGTCTCACCTCTGCAATGGATGATGCACATTGACTGTTCAATGTTGCCTGAGATTTGTCATTCAAGACCATTTCTTGGCTGGACTGGTAATCAATCTAGGACCTCAGACAGGTGAGGCAGAGGCTGCTCACCAAGCTCCAGCTCCAGGCCTTGCTTTGGGCGCTCATCTGTGCTCCAGCTTCTAACATTTCGCTCCCAGGGGCACTCCTTTGTTTTCCCTGGCCACTTATCCCCTCCCTCCCTCATGACCAGTCACTGCACTGCATCAGTGCATGCCACCACGCAATGGTAGGCCAGAGGAAGACTGCTTGTCGAGCAGCAGCTGATGCCCTGCACTGCAGAGCCACATGTTTCTGCTGACGGATTAGGGTAGCCATCTTCACTTAGGCAAACCTACACTCTGTGTTACCGTGTTACAAGATCTCTATGGTAAGAGCTGCCTTTGTACATACGATAAATATAACTATGTCGTGAGGGGCAAGCAGCAACAATACATGATGATAATCTTCACATTTGCCTTAAATGATCATTATTAATGTTAACAACACGAGCAGAAACTCTAATACAAGGTCCCTTTAACTTTCTGGTAGCTGAAAATATAAAAATCCTTTTCTTCTTTTGCAACATGGGCTCTTTGGGGGTAAATAACTAATCCCTGTGGTGATAATCCAAACATGTTGGTATTCTGAGATCTTCTATCTGGATATTTCTGAGTAGATTTTGCTTTTACTGAGTATGAGGGTAGATCACATTCTTTTCCCTAAAAACCTTTTCCAATGCCTTCCTAATAAATTTAGTCTCAAACTTAAACTTCTTGCTAGAGCCTCTAAGGTGTGTGCTTTTGGCTTGGTTCTATGCTCCGATCATTCAAGTCTCCTAGGCAGCCTCTAGTCCTTTCGACTTCAATCTTGGGTCACTGTGGTGGTCTAGTGCTCATCTGGGAGCACTTCTACATGCTAATACATGTAGCTTTCCCTGTCTGTAAGATCATCCCAGTAGTCCTCCTTGACTAGCTCATTAAGGTCTCTGCTCATTGCCACTCCATCTCTGGTGCCATGACCAGTGCCTGCTCTATTAGCTAACCTGTCCTGCTTTATTTTCTCACCCGTCTAATCCTCCAAAGGATGTACTATGCATCTCTAGAATACACCCCATGAAGACAAGGGTTACTCTACAACAAATACCCTGAGAAGACAAGGGTTATTCTAGAACACATGCCATTCGAGGAAAAGGGTTACTCTAGAATATGTACCCCATGAGGACAAGGGTTTTTCTAGAACATGTACCTTGTGAGGACAAGGGTACTCTAGAGCATGTGCCCCAGGAGGACAAGGGTTATTCTAGAACATGTATTCTGTGAGGACAAGGGCTAAGTCTTGGCCACTGTGGTGCTCCCAGGTTTAGAGCAGTATCTGAAAGAAAGTGCTCAGTAAATGTTACAAATGAATCATAGTATGAAATAAAAATAACCTAATCAGAGAGGAAGTTGTCAAGAAATTAGACTGCACAGGAGAAGGGGATAGAAGCTGGAGGGCAATGCAGACTCCTAAGTACTTTGCTGATTGTGTGTACTTTGCTGTATATGAAGAACAGACTGTGCACTAACCTCCAAGTCGCCATGTCTATATAACTAAGATAAACCATGTTTAAAGACCTAAAAGGAGGTATAAAGCTAGCCCTTTCCCTGAAACATAGGCTATTAATAGTTAGAAATTACATGGAACAAAACAGGAACTTCTGAGGTCAAATGTACTGTAACTGCAAAGTCACAGGGCCAATAGCGTAAGAAGGCAGAAGAGTGATGCTATAAAGGGCAAGCCCCTCTATTCGCTGAGCCATCTTAGTCACTTGGGAGCAATGCTGCCGTGAGCACTGCAGCAGGCGACTGTGTACTGGTGTACGTGCTAGCCAGTTGTCTTGGATGTCTGTAGTAGTGAACTCGCTAGGTCCTGAGGAAACTGAAGAAGTGTCAAGCTGTTCTAATCTAGTTTACACTATTTCAGATTCACACCAACAATGTCTGAGGATTCTAACTTCTCTGTGCCTTTGACTACACTTATGTGGTTGATTTTGTTTTGTGTATACGTGGTCTCAGGTATGAATATGTTCATGGTTTTGACTTAGGTTTCCTTGACAACCACTGACGTTAAGTATTTTTCATGTGGCTGTTGACCATTGTATGTCTTCCTTTGAGAAATACAAAACTAAATCTATTGTCTGTTTTTCACTTTTTAAAATTTATTTCTTTATTTTATGTATGTGAGTATACTGTCGCTGTCTTCAGACAACAGAAGAGGGCATCAGATCCCATTACAGATGGTTGTGAGCCACCATGTGGTTGCTGGGAATTGAACTCAGGACCTCTGGAAGAGCAGTCTTTTAACCACTAAGCCATCTCTCCAGCTCCTACTGTCTGTTTTTCAAATGAGTGACTAGTATTTTCATTGTTGAGTTGCAATATTTCTTTAGTATTTACAGTAACTGCAAATGATTTGAACACTGACAGACTAGAACAGTTTGACACTTTCTCAAAACTTAAGAGTTGCCACAGGATCTGACCACTTCACTGCCATCAAACCCAGTCACCTGAATTTGATCCCTGGGACCACACGGTGGAAGAAGAGAGTCAGCTCCTAAAAGCTGTCCTTTGACCTTCACACCTGCATGTGCATGCATTCATATACACAGACATGATAAAAATAAACATATTTAATACTTTTAAAAGAAAGAAGTGGAAATTTCCCATGACCATCAACTGAGGAAAAACAAGCAACTGTCATACAGCCACTTGATAAACTACTGCTGGTGATGTACAAGGGAGGGGGTGCTACTGCTGCAGCTACGGGTGAACTTGAAGGCTGACTTGAGCATGAGCCACCAGGCACAAAGGCTGCTGGCTACAGGACTCCACTGGGGTGCAACGTGCAGTATTCAATGGGCACATCCATAGGGGCAGGAAGGAGACCAGTGACTGACAGCAGGTAGAGGGAGGGAGATGAGCAAGTCACTTAATGTGATTAGGGATTTCTCTTTAGAAATGTTTTGAAATGAGACAACAATGATAAGTTGTATGCTTCAAAAGGATGAATTTTATAGTATCTTAATTCTACCTTAATAAAAAGTATTTTAATGTAACTGAAAAATTATATAGCTCTCAAATGATGAATGTTCACAAGAGTGAGCTGTACTGGAATTACAAACTCATGCTTTATAATCGGTGTCCACTACACTCCCTCATGGTTATCAGGGGTATGTGTTTGTGTGTGTGTACTTGTGTATGTTTATGATGTGTGTGTATACTGTGCATATTTGTATGTCTGCAGTCTGTATATATTTACCTAAAGAAGTTGAAAGGTGTGCCTATGTATGGGGAGGGTATATGTGTGTAGTATGTGTGATATGTGTGTATGTGGGGGTGCATGGTGTATATACTTAAAGAGGTAAAAAGGTGTATGCATTTGTGTATGTATATGTAGTGTGTATATGTGTGGTGTGTGTGTATATATGTATATTTCTGGTATGTGTGGTGCATGCATGTGGTATGTATGTATGTATGTATGTATGTAGTACGCATATGGTATATGCAGTATATCTGTGTTGTATGTGCATGTACCTAAGAGAGTATAAAGGCACATATGGTGCATTTTAATGGAGGCTAGATACTGAAAACTGACCTTGTAAAAGGTGAAAATTTGTCTAGATAAAATAGATAGTCAAGAATAATGACAACATTTCAGTGACAGAATTTTGAGAACTCTCTATCCTGTCACAATATTCAGATCAAGGGAGAGCTGCTGAGAGCCATGAATGAAAAGCCGGGGAGGACAGGCCTGACAACCAAAGAGAGCCAAACGCATCTCAGCTAAACAGCTGTGCTGAAAACAATTTCTTGTCTAACAATTAAGAACCTATTTCTTTTTGAAAGACACAGGACATTGGGTTAATAGATTTCTTTAGAAGAAAATCTGTTTTGGTGACTGAAACATTAAAAGAACAGAACATCTGTTTCCAGCAAAGGCAGACTGCACAGAGGCAGCAAGTACCTCGTGTCGACTGGACCTGTGTGTCGTCTGTCCTATTTAAATCTTTAGTAAAAGAAAATTAACTTGCATTCTTGAAATTACAGCCAAGCTACAGATATTCAACATCAGAAACCTTAACAGGCAGAGACCTGCTGGTGTAAAGAAGGCAGTCACTAACACATGTCAGTCATCCTCATGTCTACTTGACATCTGTATCAAAGCAACGCTAAGTTAATCGATTCCAAAATCATTTTTAATGTAGTTTAAAGGGAATAACTCACCATCCATGAATTCTGTACAAATTGAAATCCTGTTTTCTACAAAAAATGCCCCGTAAAATCCTATGATATACGATGAGTCACACTGTAACAAAAATGAGACAAAAGCAGTTTAACAGCCAGACGCTAACACCGTGTGCACGTGTACAGATAACAGCGACCAAGAAAAACATTACCTTATAAAGAATTTCCAACTCAGACATGATCTGCTTCTGAAGCTCCAGTGTGATGTCTAACAGAATAACCTAAAGAGACACACAGCAGCATCAGCATATTTGTCTGCCTTTAAGGTACATAGCACGTGAAACGTAAGAACTAAAGAAATATGGTTTCTTTATGCAGCATCCCCATAACCCCCAGCGCCAAAACAAGCTGTCTCTGTAGCTAAGCCTCTGTGCTGGAGGAGGCGGTACAGAGGTGATTGATGGGACCCTGGAAGGAGCCAGGTCTCAGAGGTCAGCATTAATGGCTTTAAAAGTCAGTTAAGTTATAACACTCAATTTATGTGCCCTATTTGAGCCACACCGGCTATTTTCAGAAGAAGATCATTAAAAGAGAAGAGCCCTGTGAGCAGGCTCAGAGATAAGCAGAGGGGATGGTAAATAAAAGAACATTTTAAAATGGGATTTTCAGAAATAAAAGAAATGGGAGTTTGAAAACCCTGTCACCTTATTTCCTCCCATGTGGGTAATGTTTCTTTATAAATGCTGACAGACTTAGAGCAGGAAAGGTCTTCACCCACCTGACTCCCACGCTTCGCCAGGACCTCCTGACGTGTTGTGGTTTTCCTTAAGTATCTGCCACCAAGGTGGATTTTATCACACAGAAATGTCCAAGTGTATGAACCTAATGTCCCTGTCCAGGCCATGCTCTAGTTTAATGCAAAGACTTTCCTCTTCCCTTAGACACAGAAATGTCCAAGTGTGTGAACCCAATGTTCCTGCCTAGGACATGCTCTAGTTTAATGCAAAGACTTTCTCTTCCCTCAGGCAGGTGTGCGCCCTGAGGACTGAACTAAACCGCCTCACGAATGCTGGCCAACCATTCTACCAGTCACAACCCCAGCTCAACACTACGCACTTCAGTGAAGCCAAGTTTTAAAAAACCTTTTAAAAAATATTTTCAAAAGACAGTAAGGACATAAAATAGGTGGAGAAAAATTCTTAAGAACTGTGGCAGAGTTTGATTTTAAACACTTCTGGGTAAACCCTTAACCTTCAGGATTGCTGCAACAGCGTCAGTCTACACAATTACAGCACTAAATTACACTTTGTATCTCAAATGAAGACTATGTATCATTATACTGAATAAAGCAAAAATAGGAATGATGTGAACCACAAGGAAAGAAAATGACTATTCTAATATTCATATTTCTAACGTTGGCATTCATTTAAGTAAGAAGTGGGAATGGGGTTGCATATGGTTAGCCAATACTTTGGAATTAATGGCAGTCTCCTGAGACCTTATCTTTCCCTTGAACAAGAACCTCGCTTGAGTTCCCATCATGTGGAGTAAGCTGTAACTCCGGAGCGCCGGCTAACCCCTCCTCTCACTCTTCCTACACAGCTTCCTTCCTGCCCACCCATGCTGCCTTGTGAGTGTTTCCTCTTTCCACTCCACAGTCACTGAATACGAAAGAGAGTTTGACCTTTTAGACCCAGTTTGAAAGCCTCATGACCTCAGACACCTACCTTAAAACCCTTCATCAGAATTCATCTCTGGCTTGACCCTTATTCATCTTTACCACAACTGGCTTTAATGCCCCGGCATCTCCTAAAAGCCTTCAGAGAGCTGAGGGCTATAAGGGCAAGGGCAAGGCAGGGTCTGAGTACGCATTACTCCTCAGCATCGAGGACAAGGCCTCTCGGCAGCGCCCAGTCCGAGCTGGACCTTAATTAAAGTGTTCCTTACGAGCAGAACCCCAGATGTGCTGTTATCAGACAGGGAGATGGATTGTATGATGTCTGCCATTGAATCAAGAACCAAAGACGCAAACACACGACAAAACAAAGTGCCACACGGACCGAAACCCGACTGGGACTGCTAAATTCATGAAGCTCACCCGCTGGTCTCTGATTGGTTTGGAGCTCTCTTGAGACTTGCTATAGTCCAGAGAATGGGGAGTCCATAACCCCCCAAAAAGCAAATCAGGCCATTTCTGTGAATTTCAGGGAGGAAGGCCACTCCATGCTGCCACAGTGCATGTGCATGAGCTCTGTTTTCTGGAAGCGTGGCATTTCCTGAAAGGTAAACACCTTTCCCCCGGGCAGTCTTGCCAGTGAACTTTAAAACTGCTAAAAATAAACCAGACCATTCTTCCTCTGAAGGCTAGGGAGAAAATTACAGTGAATGTGGATTTTTCCCTTTGAAGTTCAAGCACAGTGTGGATGGCCTGAACCTTCTCTCCTCAGGCTGAGCCAAGTGCTTCAGAGAGAAGAGAAGGAGCTGGGTGTCCCTGCCTGCCCACTGTTCTCCCTCCGCTACACCTCCAGGACAGGACGCGCAGGATGCGCTGTCAAGTTAAATACAAGCAGTCAAGTGACTGAATTATAATTTACTCTGTGCTCAGTTTAAATTAGTGTGAGACTATTAAAATATACAGTATAAATACGGCAATTCATCACGAGCTGTCATGGATGACTTCATTTATTTGCTGGAGTGGCATGCGCTCTACTAAAGGCAAAGAGAACAAAATCACAGGTCAAATTAAGCCGCTATTCTGTTTTAATTCACTTATTTAATCTGTGGCGACATAATTGTCTTTTACAGTATGTACAACTCAGAAAGGAAACTTGGGAGGATTACAGTCAGGATACAAATGATTAATCAAATGGTCCATTTAAATGCTGCTTTAGAAGCTGCAGAAACCCAAAGCACTCGGGAATGATCGTCAACGCCTGCCACATATACCGCTAAGACACCCTGGTAGATGTACTCTTTTCCCAATCAGAAAATAATCCTGGGGGGCCAGTAAATTCCCCGAGCATTACTGTAGGAAAGATTTTTACGGAAGGCACTAATGGTGGAGAGGTTCTGCTTCTAGACGGCTAACAGGGCTGGTGTTTGCTTTCTGCTCTACTTACTTGCAATGGTCTGGCTACCTACACCAAACAAACAAAAGCCGGTAAATACGAGCCAGCAAGTGCGCAGGTGATGATCAGACAGTCATTTCTGACATGTGGTTAGCGTAATTGTCTAAATGTGCTGTGTGACACAAAGAAATTTCTAGATTGTATGCTATAGAGACATTTCTATTTTTCTTAAAATTGTCTTCCTTTTAAAAACAAAAACCTGTTAAGTTCTCTTATCGCATCTCAAATCTGAGAAAGGACGAGCTGCAATATGCTGCTGTTTGTGAAAAGGAGGATTCAGTCAGGAATGTCTAAAAGTTGGAAAAGCTCTGAGTAGGACTCTCACTGAACTGGTCCGAGGACAGTCACGGTGTGGTCCAACTGACCACTGACTTTGGGATGAAAACCCCCATGGTTCTAGGCTGGCAGCAGAGCCCTGCAGGGGAATCTGCTCAGACAAGGACTGTGATTTGCTACTCTGCACAGTCCCCCTTGTGACACCAGGCAACTGGGGTCACTGAGAGGTTCAAGTGACATGCTTCAAGTCACACAAAGCCAGGAGAGGGTCAGGAAAAGATCAAATGCACTTCTAAGTCTTAACCTTCCATTTTACCCTTTAATATAACAAAGGCAGCAAAGAAATATTCTGGGGGCAAGTAATGGTCCATACAAAGGCCATCAGGGGGATTTTGTATGTTGCTGAACCTATTTTCAGAATGTTACTTCAAAAGATAAATGAATGAATTAAACAACAACAAAACTGTATTCAATCAGTAAATTATGTGTTAAGACACTGCATTTAGTGCCGGGCCCTGTAGGTAAGGCAAGAAAGTGGTTGGTTCTGTTCTCCATTTTAAAGAGGTTTCGATCCATTGGAGGAAACAGACATGATACTAACCACCATGTGTGAGATGGCATATGACCGCCCTTAGGAATCACATTCCGACAATTCCAAAAGGTGACTGGTACATACAACAGGGTGACAGGGCTTATCCAGAATCAAAGAGCAGGCTCTTGAAGGCTGTTAAGAATTCTAATAGTTGAAGACACGGATGAAGGCATTCTAATTAGAGAGGCGCACATGAATTAACTTGTTGAAAAAAAAGAAACCCAGCAACAACCTAGGTTCAGATGAGGTGACAAGTTCAAGTAAAACAGAACAAAATGCACAGAGGCCAGGAACTGTAGGAACATGTAAAGCAGCAGCAGACTGCTAATGCATGTGGAGATGCCCAACACCCACCTAGGGGTGTGCTTAGTTTGTTTGGGCCACGTGACAGCTGATGGTGACTGCTAATCTCACAGGTCCAGAATCACCCAGGACAGCAGCCTTTGGTGTGTCTGTAAGGGGGTCAGATTGGGTTAACTGAGTTGGCAGGACCCACCCTACAGGTAGGCATCTTCACTCCAGGGCTGGGGTCCTGAACCAAATACAAGTGAGAAAAGGAAGAGAACAGCAGTTTCCATCTCTCCCACTCCTGCTGCCATGAGGGCTGCACACTCAACTCTGGAGCAAGTGAGCCCTCCTCCCTTTATCTGCTCCTATAGGGCATCTTCTCATAGCTGTGAGAAAAGTACCAGGTACAGAAGTAACACGGTGCCTTTCAATACTTTTAAGAGGAGACTATGCTTTTAGGAAGCCAATCTAGGGGTATAGAACAGCAAAGGCAGGGTTTACATCCTGGCCTCTGGCTTTCTAGGTGTAGAACCTTGGGAAAATTGTCTAACTGTGCTGCATCTGCTAAATGAAAAGCAGGAACAGTAGCAAAAGTCTAAAATAAAGATAATATATGTAAAATACTCAGCAGCATAAACCATGAATAAGTTGCAACTTCTCTTTACTGAGAGAATGATCCAGAAGCTGGCCAATGGTCTCACAGAAGCAGCCATCTGGATTACGGTGTGACAAGAAAGGAAAGGAACCAAAGCCAGGCAAACAAAATAACCCACATTGCTGAGCATCATGGTGCACGCCTTTAATGCCAGCATCAGCGAGGCAGAAGCAGGCAGATCCCTATGAACTTGAAGCCAGCTCAGTCTACACAGAAAGTTATACACTAATCAGGGATATATGGTAAAACAACAAACAAAACCCACAAGCCAACAAACCAACACACACACACACACACACACACACACACACACACACACACACACACACATGCACTCCTGTCACACCACACCAGAAAAATCAACAGGTCTCCAGGTACTGGGCAGTAGCCAGAACAGCACCACATCTAGAGACTGGTGATAAGGAGCAAGCTTAGGCTGCTCAGTTCACTGACTGAACAGTCTTCTAGTCCCTGTACAGGGGGAGAAAGCAGGCTGCACTCAGTCTCCTTAAGGTGAGAAGACAGAGCCTGGGGCAGAGAAGTCCAAGAGTGCCAGTGTAGGCTGGCAGGGCACCAGAGGGAGTGTGACAGACATCAGAGTCTATAGTAGAGAGATGAGCTCCACTTGGAAGCTGGAAGTTACCCAGGCCAGGAGGACAGAACCAGAGCAAGCAACCCCAACCCTGCGGCCTGTTTCCTTAGCCATTGGATCAGGAATCCCACCTCAGCAGAATGGGGAAATTCATTGCAGGCTGACTGCTGCTTTGGTACTTTCAACAAAAGTAAGTAAAACATCGGATTGTTTCAAAGTCACTAACATCGTAGAACAAACTGAGGGACGGGGCTACCCACTCACTTCAAAAATATTAATCCTGAATTCCTCCTGTCAAAAGGAAGTACAGGGACAAAGAGTGGAGCAGTGACTGAAGGAAAGGCCATCCAGATTCTGCCCTACCTGGGGATCCATCCCATCCGTAGACACCAAACCCAGACACTATTGCTGATGCCAAGGAGCCTAGTACAGCTGTCCCGAGAGGCTCTGCCAGAGCCTGACCAATACAGATGTGGATGCTCACAGTCAAACATCGCATTGAGTGTGGGGACCCCAATGGAGAAGTTAGGGCAAGGACTGAAGGACCTGAAGGGGTTTACAACCCCATAGGAAGAACAACAATATCAACCAACCAGACCCCCTAAAACTCCCAGGGACTAAACCATCAACCAAACAGTACACATGGGGGAAACCCAAGGCTCCAGCTGGATATGTCCAGCAGAGGACAGCCTTGTAGGGCATCACTGGGAAGGGGAGGCCCTTGGTCCTGTGGAGGCTCGATGACCCAGTGTAGTGGAATGCTAGGGTGCTGAGGCTGGAGTGGGTTGGCAGGTGAGTGAGCACTCTCAGAGAGGCAGGGGGAGGGGGAGGGGATAGGGGGTTTGTGGAGGGGAAACTGGGAACGGGAATAACATTTGAAATGTCAATAAATAACCAATTAAAAAAAGAATATTCATAGGATGCAAAACTATCTAGCTACCTATGCTACATTATCAGTATCCTGATAAAAAAGAAATACAACCCAAAATGAAGGGAAAAGGAACCCATTGGAAGTAACCCAGAAATGAGATACATGACAGCTACTAGGTATGCCCACTGGCTGGCTTGTCTGTCCTGGTCAGGGTTGCTGTGCTATGACAAAACACCATGACCAGAAACAAACTGGGGAAGAAAGGGCTTCTTTGGCTTATACCTCCATATCACTGGAAGAAAAGAGGACAGCCATTCAAACAGGGAAGGAACCTGGAGGCAGGAGCTGACACAGAAGCCACAGAGGGGCCTGCTCCTTACTGACTTGCTCCCCGTGGTTCACTTAGCTTATTTTCTTACAGAACCCAGGACCACCAAATCGGAGATGGCCCCACTCACAATGGGCTGGACTGTACCTTATTAATAATAAATTAAGAAAATGCCATATAGAGTTGCCCATAGCTCACTTTTATGGATGCATTTTATTAATTGAGGATCCCTTCTCTAGGATTACTTAAGCTTCTGCCAAGTTGATATAAACTTATCCAGCACAGTTGTAATAATTTATCCTATATACTCTAGAATGTAGAAAACAGGTTGGGCACATCAAATAACAACATGAAAAATATTCTTAAAGCAAAAAGGTCTACCTACACTTTTTTCCCTAAAAAGAACATTATAAATGAAAAACCACAGTAGGTAGGAGAAATGGCACATTAGCTAATGAAGAGAAAAGATCTGTGAAGATATGGGAAGGGACAGGAACTATTCAAAACTAAAACAGGTAAAAGACCATGAGTAGTAAAGCCAACAAGGCAGGCAAATTTCCCAATGTGGGAGCATGATCTGATAAAAGGGTAAAGTGTTCCAAATTTGATGAAAGCTAAAATCCCACATATTTAAGAATTTCAACAAACCTCAAGCATATTGAAGAAAAAAGCATCACAGCCAAGCCCAGCATAACTATACAATGTAAACTGTAACCATCACCTCTAACAAAGAAAGAACTCTGAGATGCCAGGGCAGATGCATGGAGCAGCAGTGAACACAAAGGACAGCCAGCACCTGGCTGGAAAATAAAAGACAACACTGAAATCAGATCTTCAAAATTCAAAAGAAAAGTCCAGGCAATCTAGATCCCTACCGCCTGTGATGATCATGGAGACTTGTTTCTTCAGAACTTTGGAAACCTTTGGGAAGCAAGCCACCAATTAAATGCTTCTTTTGATAAGAGTTGCCTAGAGTATGGCATCTCCTCACAGCAATAGATCACTGACTAGCACAGCTCTTATTGTAAGGATCTTATATGATACACTAATGAAGGATGCTATAAGCTCTAGACAATCATTAGAAACAGTGAGGGAGAATGGGTACATAATCAGGACAAATGGAAAACAACACAAAGAACAAGAGATATAAACCAAATCATATCATATTACAGAAAATGTAAATGGTTCCAACACCCTAATTAAAAAGCAAATATCAGACTAGATTATAGATTATAAAGTAAGACCCAACTGCATGCTGTCTACAAGAAACTCATCTCCAATGTAGAGACACACTATGTTGAAAGTAAAAGGCCAACACTAGTAAACATCTAGCTACTGTAGTTAGACTACTATTAACCAATATGGATTTCAGAGCACAGATTGCTATGAACAAAACAGTCACCACATTAATATAAAGAGGCCAATTCATCCAAATGATAAGAACCTTACCAAAACTAATAGCACATCTTCAAAAACTATGGCAGAGAGTGACAGAAATGTAAGAAAAACAACCAATAAGATCTAACTGTTGGAGATTTTAACATTCCTGGTTGGTACTTGATAGAACATGTAGAAAAATTCAGATATGAAATATATAAAAACTTAAAGCCAATTTGATTTAACAAAGATTTACATAACACTTTTCATATTCTTTGGATGATATATTATTTTATATGCACAGGAAAGTTTCACCAACAAAGACCATATTTGAGCCAAATTAATTTAAAGTAATTCCAATCATATAGTATGTTCTTAGACCACAGTAAATTAAATATAAGTCAGTAACTGAAAAATATTTGGGGAATTTCCAAATATTTGGAAACTAATAAATTTTTAAGAACTAACACACCATGACTGGCTGTTTTGAAGAAATGGTATTTTTCTCCAAAATTAAGCATTTTATGAGCTACATGATTGTTGCTTTGGTTCTCAAGATCAAGCCTAAATACAAAAATCAGCCACCATTTGACTCAGTTTGCAGACACAGTACAGTTCTTGCTTGAAATCCCAGTTTAAAGGTCCAGTCTGGAAAATGGTTTATTTGTAAACCCCAGCAGTTCTCATATAGTGAAAATATAACTTTACAACGTAACCTTTAATTCTTTCCTGAAACAGCTGCTACACCCAGTTAAATAATCACGGCTATGAATCTTAATATTAGCCTATGTTATGTATATCTTAAAATGTATGGAATTATGAAAATTTTATATTGTATTTGCAAGGCCAAGGGCTATGGGTCATCTGTAGTGACACATTCTTTCTCTCTTGGCATAACTGAACCAAGATTTGAGTCTTTAAATGTATCAACAGTATCATAATCTAAGACTTCTGACATGAAAGGAACAAATAAGTGGGCAGACAGGAAAACACTGCTCACTTAGGGGAGGGGAGTGCTCTCTGACCAAAGGGAGCTCAGGAGAGAAACAGAAACAGATCCAGGTGGGTTCACAGGGGAAGACTGGGCTACAGCTTAGCCTACAGTGCCTACTCCAGGGACTCTGCACCCATTTCCTCCTGTATAAATGTAGACCTATGAAGACGTCAATGCTATCTCCCAAGCTGTGCGTGTGGATATGATTTGCTTGGAGTTTCAAAGAAGGCCCCCTCAGAGACTTCTGTTGGACCTCCTCACATGGGCTATCTGTTATTAAAAGTAGACCTCATGATGCCATATATGACGCCGGTGCTGTGCTAGGTGTGAGATGGGAAGGGAACTATGGAATGCACTAGAATCCAGAAGATTTGAGCCTCAGATCTAGTTTAACTTTAATAAAAAGAGATAACCATTTTGCAAATTCTTAATTTCCTTAAAAATATAAGGCACAGAAATACAAACTGAAACATTAGGGAAAGAAACCAGTTTCTCACTGTGGATGGTGCTACAGAGGCATCTCAGAGATGAACTGTGAAAGGCTGGGTGGACAGAGAGGGTTGCACAGCAGTCACTTGTACATAGGCTGCACAGCACCGGAGGACATTAGCTTTATTGAGTCAGGTGAACATCTAACCTTGCCTATCCCAAATGACCTTGCATAAATCAGCCCCATGAGTCCCTCTTTCTTCAAATCTAAAATTGGTGAGAATTACCTCATAGTTTTAAGGATTAAAGATGACTGTTTAAAACGTGTAGTGTCATACCTGGCACACAGCAGCTATTCAAAAACTAAAACCTTCCATTACTAAAGGCCCAGAGACATGGCATGGCAAGAAGTCACTAGCTGGCAGGCAGGGGCAGAGGATGTGTCTGTAAAGGTAGATCACTGCTAGACTGCAGGAGGGACTGGCCATGGCCCAGCAAATAGCCTACTGCTGTAAGTGTGGTTGTGTGACGGTGACAGAAGCAGAGAGGGGAAAGGAAATCAGTGAGCACCAAGGATTTTATAAAAGAGCTGAGGAGATGGCCTGGCAGATAACAGCAATGGCTGCACACGTCTCAACACCTACATAAAGTACCCGTCATGGCTGCCTGCTTCCCTAAGTCCAGCACTGTGGGAGGACAAGACCAGCCTAGCTCCAGACTCAGTAAGAAACCCTGTGTCTCATGGGAAGAAGGTAGAGAGTGACATAACAGGCCACCTGCATCCTCCTCTGATTTCTATGTGTATAGGCCACATGGACCACTACCCCCCCCCACACACACAGACTCTCATACATACAAATTTGCATAAAATATACCCAATGCTTACCTTTACAGCTAAGATTTTCCCACTTGGGACATGATATGCTCTATAGGAAGAAAAAAGAAAAACAAAGTTACTTGATGTTATTAGGTAACCTATAGAGTGGTTAAGGACATAGTGTCACCCCAAACATTTCTGGCTCAATGGGGGATAGACCTTCAAGTCAATGACTCATGCTAGCAATGTGGATTTCTGTGGGGCTAAACAAGGTTTATAAAGTGATTATGAATCTTAAAACTGCTCAAAAGTCACAGGCTATCTATTATTACCTCCCTACAGGCAGGGCCCTGAAGAATGAGCGATTTCAACAGTCTGCTCCATGCCTAAGTGGCATGCGCACACACAGTGGCAGAACCAGACCTTAAAACTAGATCAGGTTCTCTGACCTGAGAGCCTTTGTTATATCACTGTATGTGTGTCTATAGTTGTGTATGTGCAGCAAAATGAAGGTTTTTGCTTTTCTTTAAGGTACATAGAAAGAGAAACCATATCACTGTATTTCATCAAAATAATCACCAATCACAGGATGAGCTCTGACTGGCTTACTAAAACATTGGTGTGAGAAATACGCCAATGAGGTTTTAGCAGGTGGCTCATCTTTTCCTTAGAGAATTAGGCTCAGGTGGTGTTTGAATGAGAATGCTCCCCCTCAGCCGCAGCCCAGGCTTACATGTTTCAATGTTTCTACTTGGTGAAACTATTTGGGAAGGATTAGAAGACGTGGCCTTGTTGAAAGGAGGTGTGTCATTGGGGGCCGGCTTTAAGGATTCCCAGTGCCTCTTTTGCTCTCTATTCCTAGCTTGTAGTTCAAGATGTAAGTAAGCTCTCAGCTGTTCCTACCACCATACCATTGCCCCACCATCATAGACTCTAATTGTCTAAAATTGCTTTTTCTTTTTAAAGCTGCCTTGGTCCTTTTTCACAGCATTAGAAAAGTAATTAAAATACCCAGCTACACTGGAGTAATTCATAACCTAGGTTAAGAAAATATTAACAGGACTGGGGATGTGCACCACCATATCTAGCACCAAGAAATGTTATGAAATCAATTGATTTATAGAAATGGTTTAGTTATGAGTCTACAGTCAATACTAGGAGAGTAGATGTATGCACACATATACATACATACATACATACATAATACATACATACACACAAACATAGACATACACACTTAAAAAATAAATGAAATCTTTCAGGCTTTGTATAAAAGGATGCAACATTTTACAAATGAAGCCCATATATTAATCCTGTTTTTATAAGAAATTATTATCTACCATCTGTGTAACCATCACACTTCATAAAGCAAAACTACATTAATGCAAAGCTACACGTCAGATCTTAGTTTGATTTGTGAAATGTCAAACTTTGCAGCACACTGGTAATTTCCCTCAGTGGCTACAGAAGTTGTTGGAATGTGCTCTTTAAAATATATGTGAAGAAATTAGATGCCCTTTCCATGTAAATATAAATAATTCAATATGAAAGATTAAATAATAACATTATTTCCACCGGTATATTCCAGATGCTTCCAACTTCAACTTGGTAAAGCCCTGAGTATTAGAACGCTCGCCAAGGACTAAAGTTTAAAGAGAAACGCTGGAAGGGCAGTGCTGCCCTTTGAACAAGGAGCGACACGTGGACTTCTGAGACCAGATGCAGCGACAGAAGCATGATTAGCAGAGAGCCCAACATACATATCCCTCACTGGGCAGCTTGGCAACTTAATTAGCTTGTCAAGAAAGCTGATCTCTTTCCCAAAAAGAAAGGTCTCCCATTTCCAAGTGAATTAAAAGGAGAGTTGATGATTTAATTATGACGCACGCTAATTCATCCATGAAAAGTTTGGGTTCCATTTCGAGCAATAAAGACACCTTGTGGCTGGGTTTACAGTCTGGGGACAGGGCCGGTTTCACATTTCATCATCAGGGAGAAATGGATGGCAAAGGCAGCAGCAGCTCAAGCCGAGCCAACTCAACTCTGAGCAGCGTCCTACCTGGAGGGAGAGCTTGTTTACTTTCAGCAGATAGTGCGTCTCAATTGTCTCGACCTTCCTCAGCACATTAACTGTAAAGTGATTAATGAAGTCTGAATGGAGGCTCTGGTTACACCAAAAGACAACTATACACCTCTGCAATGCTTTAATTAACAGCTAACGCTTCAAATTAGTTTGTTGTTGCCACAGTAATTACCTGTTCCAAAGAGAGAAGGGAGGAAGCATTTGTATGAGGGGTTTCTTAGCTCTTCTCCCTGTGTGCTCCACTTGGCCTTTGGGGACCAGTCCCCTGTAAAACTGAACAAACACTACAGACACCTGGGGATGGCACAAGGTACAACAGCTGCTGTAAATGCTAGAGCATGAGAACCTGTGAGGATTTCTTTTCTTAATTAAATCATTAGAACTGGGGAGATCCACTTTTAACCTAGATCTTTTGAGGTAGGAGGATTCACACTCTGCCCGTGATGTTAAAATCTTCCATTTCAGGCTGGCAGGACTCAGTGGGTGAGTGATCCCTGCTCTTGCAGAAGGCCTGGGTTTGATTCCCAGCACCCACATTGGGTGCATCACAACCTCGTGTCACCCCAACTGTGGGGCATGACACACTCTTCTGGCCTCTTCAGGCAACTGCACTCCTGTGGTACTTGTATAGACACTCAGTCACACTTAAACATGCAGGAATAAAAGGAATTAAAAACATCTTTCACAGACTAATTTTATCTGATCAATTGATTGTTGAGACATTCTCCAACTGTGTGGATTGAGCAAATGTTCTGGGTGATTGTATAAGATTTTGTTTCACGTATTTTAAGATTGTTATTAATTACATATTAGCTTACGGTTGCTAAGTCAGTTTGCTTTTCTTATAGCATCTATAGCAGCCCTTCTTATGTGTAGTAATTTTATTTTTAAGTTTGTCATACACCAATATATAAGCTTTTAGAGAAGGTTTTGTTGGTACTCCTGCTTTGTTGGTCGGATGTCCTTTCCCATCTCTTCCTCTTAACTTTAGTGTATCTTTGTGGTTTTGTGTTTTATGAATTTCTTCCAAACTAATCTAAACTAGCAAGGAGCTATACTTCTAAAAACTCAATCTACATAATCCATTAAGCGGCAATCTTTCTGTGTGCCTATTGTAACTACTGATATATTCGGGATTCCTCCCACCACTTTCCTCTTTTGTTTTTACCTTTCTCCTGCACCTGTCTACTGCATTCTTGTTGACTAGAGCATTTTTATCAGAGCGGACTTAACAGAATATAAAGTTAACTGTTTTCTATTCCCCTGCAAACAATGTAAAAGCCTCAGACAGTCTTAGCTCCTGTCACCTCTCTCACCTTCACACATCATTTGTCCAAGCAGTGGAGCAAGTGTGAAGGCCCAGGGTGCAAGTGTGTGTGAAACAATGAACAACGGGTTAAGTGAGAGACATGAGCTAAAGAGGCAGTGGAAACTGGGCTGTCTCATGTCACCTAGGCCATGGCACTTGGCCTTTATTCCAAGTTATAGAAGGTACAGATAGAAGCAGAAAGCTAATTTCAAAGAAGCATAGTAGCTGCTGGATGAGGAGTTTGAAACTAAGGGTGAGCTGAGAAATGTCCCCAGCAAGGGGTGAGGGGAACTTGAGCTGAGTAGGGGTGAAAGCTTCCTATCTAAACTGAGGCCAGGGAGGAAAAAGAAGTAGTCAAGGACATAAGAAGGATCTTCCGGTAAACTCACAACAGACCAGAGAGGCCACGAATGCTGGTCTTATGTCTGTCCTAATGCCAAGGACTTGGTAAGTGCACAGGAAACGTGTGACTGACCACCACAAAGGCAATACATGGGGACCAGGGCAAGTGATTCTACTGCTTGTACTTTCAGACGTTAGAGTCTAGTGAAGCTTAGAAGGGAAGCGATATGTGGGCCTACCTTCATCTAAGTCCCAAGGAGAATCTATGTTAAGAATAATCACCACAGACTGGAGAGATGGCTCAGCGGTTATGAGAACCGCATGATCTTCCAGAGGACGCAGGTTCAGTTCCCAACACTCAAAATTGCCTGCAACTCCAGTTTCAGGGAATTTGATGCCCTCTCTGGCCTCTTTAGATACCAGGCATACATGTGGTACACATATAAAATAATTTTTAAAAATTCTCCAATAATCTTTAAGTGAGAAGAAAAGTTTGAAAACAAAATGTTAAAAAGTCCTGCATCCACCAGGACATAAGGCGAAACAACTGGTGTTCACAATGTTGCCTCTGGACTGCCACGCAAGTGCATGTCATGCAGGAGACCAACTATATTCGTATCTTACAGTGTTCACTGAAATTGTTTATGCTTAAAATTCCACATTCTAGAAGAATCACAAGAATGTGAGTCATCCCAACTGACTCCTGCTTACAAAATAAATAGCCTACAGCTGAACACGCGTTCACTAAAGCCCATGCACGCTTACACAATTAAAGCAGACATCTGAGTTCTACAGCACTTCCTGGTGTTAGTGTCTGAACCTAAGTCCAATAAAGTTACTTAAATTCATGTGCAAAGAGGATTTATTCTGGGGAGCATCTAGCTTCTCTGGTTACTATGACACCAGAGGACGTTTAAGACAGGGTGACGTACAACCTGACATCAACACTTTGTATTTGAGCATGACTCATGTGATGCTGTAAACAGCAACCAATCAGCAAACACTCATCAAAGATGAGCATGAGAACACCTCTGCACTGATTGTTCCCTGGCTTAGAGAAAGCCCTCAAGAGTAACCCCATGCATAGACTGAGTTGCAGTGACAGAGGACACACCTGAGTGACTCTACTGTCACTGTCCTGTGAGGGCCAGGCTGCTTGTTTCACAAACCAACAGGGGTTCTGCTTCTCACATAGCATCCTGAAGAGTTAGTGAAAAGCAGGAGGATCACCCTATGAATTATTTAGAGATAGCTAGCAATTGTGGGAAATGTCTCCTGGACCAAGAAAATCCCCTGGTTGTGCGCAGAGAACAGGAAGTAGATGGGGACACTTATTTTGAAGCAAGAGAAGGTACTTATTTTGCTTCCTGGGTCTCAGAGCTCAGACTCGTGGGGGAACCGAAAAGAAAAAAAGCTGATTTAAAAATAAGCAATTACAAGGCTAGCTGCAGTGTTAGCAGGTTGCAGAGACAGAAGTGGTTCTCCAGAACAATAAAACAGGTTCTGTGTTCTTCAGGCAATGGGTAGATAGATATCTGCCTTTCTTTTCTCAGCCCTAGAGCTTCCCAGGACATATATCAGATCAGGGCTGGATGCCAGAAGGTAAGACCAAAGAGAAAACACTGGAGATTTGACAAAAAGTTTGATTGGAAGAAGACAAACCAGTGGATTACTTCACCATCCACTTTATTTAGGCAACTTTTCATTCTTTTTTTGTTTTGTTTTGATTTTATTGGATATTTTATTTATTTACATCCCAAATGTTGTTCCCTTTTCTGGTTTCCCCTCTGGAATCCCCCATCCTATCCTTCCTTCCTCCCCTGCTTCTATGAGGGTGCTTACCCAGCCACCTACCCACTCCCACCTACCCAGCCTGTCATTTCCCTACACTGGGGCATCGAGCCTTCACAGGACCAAGCGCCTCTCCTCCCACTGATGTCCAACAAGACCATCATCTGCTACATATGCAGCTGCAGCCATGGGTCCCTCCATGTGTACTCTTTGGTTGGTGGTTTAGTCCCTAGGAGCTCTGGGGGGAAGGAGGGTCTGGTTGGTTGATATTGTTCTTCTTATGGGTTGCAAATCCCTTCAGCTCCTTCAGTTCTTTCTCTACCTACTCCACTGTGGTCCCCATGCTCAGTTCGATGGTTATCTGCAAGCATCCTCATCTAAATCAGTACGGCTCTGGCAGAGCCTCTCAGGAGACATCCAAATCAGGCCCCTGTCAGCAAGCACTTCTTGGCATCCGCAATAGTGCCTGGGTTTGGTGTCTATATATGGGATGGATCCCCAGGTAGGGCAATCTCTGGATGGCCTTTCCTTCAGTCTCTGCTCCATACTTTGTCTCCGTATTTCATCAAAACAACCCTGAGATTCCAAAAACTCAGGTGACAGCAGATGCTGGCAAGGATATGGAGAAAGAGGAACACTCCTCCATTGTTGTAATTACAAGCTGGTACAACCACTGTCGAAATCAGTCTGGTGGTTCCTCAGAAAACTGGACATAGTACTATCTGAGGACCCAGCTATACCACTCCTGGGCATATACCCAAAAGATGCTCCAATATACAACAAGGACACATGCTCCACTATGTTCACAGAAGTCTTATTTATAATAGCCAGAAGCTGGAAACAACCCAGATGTCCTTCAACAGAGGAATGGATACAGAAAATGTGGTACATTTACACAATGGAGTACTACTCAGCTATTAAAAACAATGACTTCATGAAATTCATAGGCAAATGGATGGAACTAGAAAGTATCCCAAATGAGGTGACCCAGTCACAAAGGAACACACATGGTATGTACTTACTGATAAGTGGATATTAGCCCCAAAGCTCAGAATACCCATGATACAATCCACACACCACATGAAGCTCAAGAAGAAGGAAGACCAAAGTGTGGATACTTCAGTCCTTCTTAGAAGGGGGAACAAAATAAGCAACTTTTCATTCTTAGTAGCACAGAAAGTTAAGAAGTGCCACATTCAGATTCAATTATTAAATGTACCCTCATACGGTCATCTTTGAATTGCAATGACATCGCTAGCAACCATATGAAAAGTAGCTGTGGGGACAGCCAATGAAAATGCTATCTTAATGCTTGCCCCTTTTCTTTGGAAGATGGGAGTAACAGTCAGCTGGAAAAGTTTAAGGAGGTCTGTCACTCACTGAAATAGCCATAGCCTTTCACAGGGAGGGAAAAAAATCCAACAGTTTCAGAGAAATCCATGCTAACAGTTGTTGTCTTCCATAATAGATAAACACATTACCCGAGTTCTGGCTGTTACCACAGAAAACCCAAAGTCAAAGGCAGTTGTAGAGAAGCTTCAAATTGTGGGCTGTGCCGGCCTTCCTTCTGCCTAAGAGCCCACTACGGAAGCTTGACTGCCGATTATAAAATGATGTGTGGTTAAGCAACACCCTCCGACTGTTTATGTATCAAACCAAATAGGCCTCATAAATCAACCTAACCTAAGACATGAACAACTTGGCTGGGTTGAAAAGATTCAGCCATAGAAAGGTGCAAACAGCCTCATGCTGGTTCCTCTCTGTTTAGTTGGGTGAGACGCCCCTTTCCTCTCATACCTCCCTCGAAGCTAATGTGGTTAGGCTTCCATATTTCTTCCATAAGCTAAAGCAGCCTGCTTCCAGCCTTTAACACTTTCCACATTAACTAGAGTAATGTCTTTTAATATATGGCCTAAATACCTTTGAGATAGCGGAAGCTCCCGTCACAGTGAACTCTCGATCAAAGGTTCTGAGAGAAGGCGATGAACAAAGCAGGGAGGCAAGAGACATCACGCCTAGAAGGAAGCTGAGTGGCTGAGCAGTGGGAGAAGCAGGAGCATCTGAGGATTAAGCAGCTCGGGACCTCTCTCCTGGACATGCTTTGGCATGGGTTGGGAGCTACTCAGTTCCGTATAGAGTTAGCAGCAAGTCACTTCTCCCAAATTAACCACCAAGACGGTTGGTTACTTTTGAAAACCTTCCATCAGTGCTTAGCATACAGTTGTGTATGGTTTCTAACATGTGTGTTAGGAATTTTTAAAGTTTTCTTTATTCTGAGAATTTCATATATGCATATGAAAATGACCACATGTACTCTGGTTTCTCACCTTTAATCTCCATGTATTTTTTTAGTTAAGTAACCCACAAAGTCCAATTAAGCTTGCTGCCCATATGTGCCTGGGTGCAGTGCAGCATGGGAAGCCTAATGGTAAATACATCTTCCAAAGAGAAAGAGCAGCACGCTCCTGCCAAGAGCTCCTCAGTCTGCTATGCCTGGGGATCACCTACCCTATCCCATTCTCGACAGAGGTTTTGCTGGCTTGATGGTGTGCTGCTGACCACAGCTGCTGAGAGTTACCATCCCAATGGCCATGTCATGCCCAGAAACCAGCACTTCACAGTGCTCCTCCCATTCTCTGACAGACAGGAGTCCCTTTCCGGGCTGAGCACTCAGTCGGCTTCTTATCCTTAGGACTCTGGTCAGTCACGCATCTCTCCATTGTCTGCTGTCCACTTGGAAACCAAGGTTCTCAGACCAAGGCTGACAGCAGCCAGGTCGGCTGGCACTCGGAGATGGGGGTGGGGAGCATGAGGGAGAAGTCTGGATAGGGAATATTTTTATACAGAGAGGCTATTTGCTTTGTACAGAAACCTGTCAGGGAGATGTCTTCCACAGTCATTCTGCGGTCAGGAGGTCAAGGCTGGTGAGGTTAATGGTAGCTTTAAATTTCTGTTTGGTAAACACTGGAGCAGGAAGTGGATCTGGGCCTCTGAAGCCAGACCAAGCTCTACTTGAGCATGAACTGGCTGCTTCCAGAGCCCCTTTCCAACAGACTTCGGGGCACCCTGGATATGGTCGGTGCTGATTTTTAAAAAGCAATAGGAGAAATCGATCGAACAGCTCACTTTTCAGGGCTGCATTAACTTTTTCTGGCCACTGGGGTGCAATTTACTAAATTACCTCTTCTAGAACACTAAACAGTACCCTAGTGGGTCAAAGAGTAAATGCGCCTCTGAAAAGTGAGCCATTTACTCCCCTCCCTGTAGAGTCAGATGCAATATGTCCCTTATGACAGAAATATCAACCCGCTTTCATTACAAACCCAAGAACTGTCCTTACTAGATAAAATGAGTGTGGGGAAGGGTAGGAAGTGGGGGATGGCTAAAATCTCTCCTGCAGTCCTGCTCACAATTGCTGAAAGTCAACACGGGCTTCTGGTAAGATACTTGTTTACTACCCAGTGACACGTACTTTACGTGGGACCTCCAAACTGAATGACAAATACTCCATCTGAGGTGCCAGAGCCAGAGATTCACCGACTATTCTGATGGCTCTTCATGCCTACTGTGTGTTAAACCTGAGCCCCAGCACCCACTGTTTGCGCAGTGACATGTCACAAACAGATGGCCCTTTATATCACACTATGGACTATACCTGACCTAAAAACAAAACCATTCCTCCTGCTCTCCGAAAGCCCACGTATGTTCTGGGTTGTGTTCTGGGCTGCCCGAGGAACTGTTCTCGGGCAGATTCACACTCATGAGCTATCTTAATGAAGCCCGAGTTTTAGGTTTTCGCACTGTTAGCCCTCACTCTTCTGGAAGATGGCGAAGCGATGAAAACAGGACGTTTAATTTAAGAATCAACCGGCTTCTAATTAAACCGCCATAGGCAGCTGGTTGGGTAAGTTTTAATCAGTTTCAATCACCTATTGATTGGTATACTGAAGCCTAAAAAATTAAAAGTAAAAGATGATTGGGGAATTGTCCCATCTCAGAACAACAGTACAGGCCTCTGTAAATAACTCCTCTTTTAACCATCAGCTAAATGAACACTTCAATACCGCAGTACAAAGTCTTCTGCAAAATTACTTTAACTAACAAGCAGAAATTTATCAGCTTCAGCCAAAATCAATGCTGAAATCAATTTGAACACTGGTTGTGTCTAAAGGGGCTCATTGGCAATTTAGGGAAATTACACCATGTAAACGCCTGTGCTTTAATTGAACAGTTCCATCAACGAGGCTGTGATTGCTGTCCATTCATTTACTTCCACAGCAGCTACCGTTCTGCAAAGGAATGGCTTTTGTCAGGCCGGAGTGAGGCACTTTATCTTCATTTCGTGCACTTTTGTGCATAACAGACTTTGTGGAATGGACACATCATGACCAGGTCAAAATAAACCAGGAGAGACTTGTTACTTTAATATGAGAAGGAACACAAACTACCACTAGACCTACACTGCTTTCAAACCAGCCAGGAGGGATGAGGGTGCTCCCCCACCCCCACAGCATTGGCTCTGTGCTGCTGTCCTTCGAGAACATGGCATACTTTTATTGTATGTTTAGTGACTTCTAACAACATATAAATTGTGTAAGAATGTTTTCCTTGAAGAACTAGGTAACATTTTGCTTTACAGAGTCCTCAGAGATCAGTCAAGAGAAGGTCATAGTCTCTAATCCATTTAGGACAGCACAGCATAACTCGGCCACACACATTTTTAAAGCCAGCTATGTGGAGGGAGGGAAAGGAGAGGGTGATGTTGTAGTGGTGGGGACGGACAAACTGACTCATAAAGATCAGAAAGCCCAAAATGCTAACGTCATTCCAGAGAAAGATTAAATATTCACCAAGTCACAACAGCGAGAACCCACTATAGATACAATTAGCATGGAACCAAATGAAATGACTAGGGGTCAGAGGTCAGCATCAACAGGTCTGGCACTGGGGCCATCTGCTCCTTCAGAGAGCTCAGTGTTCTGGGAAGGAGGAAGGAGGTCAGACAGTGTCCAGTTGGCATGAGCCATCAGTATGGAACATGATCCTGTGCAAAAAAAATGATAATACAGGTCCAGAGGTCGCTCCCTGAAGAGGCTGGCACAAACCCTTCAGCTTACTCTGCCTACTGGCGCCTCCTGAAGGGAAAGGCACTTGGAAGCGACTAAGAAATACTAAGAAGGCCTAGTTTCGGAGGTGGACTGCCCTGAATCCTCAGGGTTGCAGCTGTTTGCAGTCAAATGAGGATGGAGCCTTCTGCACTCAGCCACTTCCAACGCCCTGGTGAAGTCCAAGTAACTCTGGGCCCTGGCTGCACAGAGGCAGGCAGGCCCTTGAGCTGCTTTGCTGGTGCTTAAGTTGCAGAGCCGCTGCTGATTGGCCCTTTCGGTCAGTTACGTCAGATGCCTTGTTCTGCAAACGTTCACTAAGAATTATCTTTTTAAAAACGTTAAAAGGGAGGAGAAATACAGTGTGCACGACTTTAGCTTGGTGCACATGCAGTTGTAGCCACTCTGAGACTGCGCTTCACGTCCCACTTGCAATCACACTATTCAGTTTCATTCGCTACACTTATTGTTGAAACAACCTAAAAACACAGCTTATTCAGAGTTCTTAGCTAAACATCCCAAAAACTTAATTATGGTTTAATCAAACCTTTCCATTTTCTCACTGAGCACTGATCCTTTCTGGGGCTACAGGCTAGAGCAGAACCAGGGTGTTGAGGGTGGACATGTTTGTATTTTCTAAACACAAAAGCTGGCTAAAGTACTATATTGATTGTGCCCAGAAGCAAGTTCTAATTTTGTCAGAACACTGTTTTCATTTTATTATGTGAATTCGCAAAACAAAACCGTGTGCTCTGCTCTGAGTGTAACATCAGATACTTTGCTGTCATGCAATAAACTCTGGCAGAGAAAACTATGGAAAATTTTATGGTCAGGAGGATATTGTACTAAGTTGCACTGAGAAAGCAAATTAATGCTAAAACAAACAAACAAACAAAATCCCTTTAAGCTTAATATTTATAAGCCTGCCCCCACTGCTACCCGCCTAGTTTAGTAACTGTTCTCCAATCCCATGTTAAGATGCATTACAGAACCAGAAAAGCAGAAATGTAACAGGAACACGGTCCCTTACATTAAAATAGCCAAACACAGAAAAGGGAAAAGGTGGCCCAAAGTTATGCACAGTAAATGCCTTTTGGAATTTACAGTGAATTATTTTCCAAAAAAGCAATTTAAGTAAAGGCCCTAGACGCTGTGCTTTACAAATATTTACTTGTGCAATACGCCAACAGAGACTATAATTTTCTAACATGTCAACTACTGCAAAATAGACTTAAAATTTTAGTATGTCTTAGGAGTCAAGAAATGTGCCACTTCCATTTGCACAACCAAATAATTAATCTAGAAATTCAATTACTAAATTCCATGCCTTTGGATAGATAAAGAGACCTGGAGGGTAGACCAGCAGCTAGCATGCTGTTGTAGCTGTGGGCCCAGAAATGTTTGTGCTAGCAATTACTACAGAGCACTGAAAATGACCCACTGGACATAGCTCACCACTGACACCAATTTTTGTTTTACATTAATAAAGCATCTGCATTAAAATTTTTAAAATTTGGAGAATGAATGTCATAGAGTGGGCCGTGGCTTGAGAAGCACCCCAGGAGGGTCCAGGGTGAGCCACCATGAGTTGTGCTCTTGGCCTGGGCAGGTCAATTCACCCTCCCTGCTCTTCCTTGCTCATAAAAAAGCAGGAAACCATGATGGCCTCTTCACCAGGTCTAAAGACATGCTGTGGCCAGTCCCTGTCCATCTGTCCACTCTTTCAGAGATTTCTCTGCTCCAACTACACTGGCCTAGATGTGATAGCTGTGCCCATCTGGTTTGAGTCATCCCTTCTTTCTGGAGGATTATTCTCCTTGATTTTCTCCTGAATATCTGCCCGGTCTCAACTCTAACAACATTTCTTCAGTTAAATCTGCCTCTGGCACCTCTTTTCTACACTCATACCAACTTCAAGGTCACGTATCGTCTTACTTTGGCATTTCCTTCTTTGAGGACCCTTTGTTTGGGACCTAGACTGTCCTATCTGCTAGTCGACTGCATGTGTTGATAACAGTCTTAGCACACAGAACACTCAGTAACTACTAGTTCACTGCATAAATGAACATATAATCCAAGATAAAATTGAACAGCAAAACCAAATGGATCTGCCATAAGATATTTATGGCTGCTAGTGCTACATTTAAATGCCCTTTATTAGCTCTTCCAGCCTCAGGAGGGATCTATGCAGTCAGCTTCCATTCAGGTCTGCGGGACGGTTTTCTTCTCCGCAGTTCTGGGCAATGGCCCCGTCTCTCTGCTTCCAGTGGGTGTTTCTAGAGCTACCCTACCATGGTCGACACCTTGTATTTTCCCTGCATGAAGCCCTGCCTCAGCAAGTTGGTTCTAAGACACTTGGTGATTAGTATAGACAGACACTTGGTGATTAGTATAGACAGACACTTGGTGATTAGTATAGACAGACACTTGGTGATTAGTATAGACAGACAGACACCTGCCAGGCACTCGGAGGACTGCTACCAAGATGACTCGGACGGGAAGGACCACATGGTGGCAAAACATCAGGGAGAGAGTGTAACTCAGAGAGATACTGGAGACAAGCAATTAGCCTTCAGAGCACAGCAAACTGTCCAGGAGCAGCAACAGTCACTTCCCTTTTACTTTCTCTACTCTAGGTAAAAGCCAACTCCACCAAGTTTCAGATCCTCCATGAGGCTGTTCCTGATCTGTCCCTCATGCCCCCCGAGCCAGTGACCCGCACATACAGATACACAGTCTAGCCTGAGAGCCTGTATCACCTGTGGACAGGACTTGTGTCTCTTGGGACATGGGGCCCCTGACACCATACATGCTCAGAATTTGCAGGTCAAAAAACCAAAGTCTAAAGAGGCACACTGCCAAGCCCGCGTTACCTGCCCACATCTGTCCTTTGAATTCATGTCTCTGTCAACTTAACAGCACAAAAAGAATCCTCTCCTGAATGCCAAGGAAGGCTGCAGGACGCACTCACACCCGTGTCACCTGATGCAGCAGCTAGGGAAGTGCCTGCAGAGGGAGCAGCACCCTCTCACGTCTGCTAATGGAGGCAAGCTAACAGAAAGCTGTACCTGTGCACAAGCACTGTCACCAGGGACTGAGATTTCTCCATAAACAAAGTATTTCATTAACATAAAATATTACAAAAGTCTTGCTATCTCAGAATTATTTTTCCCTGAAAGAGAATGTGTTAAAACATTTAGATTCAGCAAATTCTTACTTGAAATATTACCATAATATATTGATTTTTACTAGACTCAATTGACTGAAAAGTTGTTTGTATAGCAATATTGGCCAAACCAATATAGTAGAACAATTTTGTTACCCATAGTAATCAAGTGCATTTCTGAAGTATAATTATACTGTCATAAAAATAAAGCCAAGATACCCTTTTCCAGGCAATAAAACTATAGGGGCTATAAAACAGGAAAAAGAAAAGGCTAAATAAATGAGATTTTTAAAAATGAAATTTAGTGTCTTTCAAAAACACCACTGCCTCCTCTTCCTTCCCTTAAGCTACATTTAGAGGGGAAAAAGATCAATACTTCAATCTCAATAAACTATTTCAATAATAGTTAATTCGAGTGGAAACACAGTCTGAAAGTCTCTGCTCAGCGACCTGTGACACCCTGTCATGTAGGTGAGATGCCAATAATCCATCATTGCCGTAATGGATATGAGCACGTGTACGCAGAGGGCTGGGGCCACGGGGCAGGGGTAGAGGGAGCCTGGGCATCTCACCAGCACAGTACATATTACTGCGGGAAACAAACCCGGAACCGCGAGGGCTGGGAGAGAAGAGGGGACACATACATAATTAATTTTATTTGACAAATACTCATTGATTTTCTGAAAACATTAATATCCCTGCTTGCCAAGTGATACCATAATGCAACCCAGCCATATGTAAGTATTTAATTTTACATTAGGAAGATGTCTTGTTGCTTGTTTAAAATATGATCTTGGCTGCAAAGAAAATGCTCTTCATTTCATTGGAAATTTAAGGTCAAGATAAATCAAACAAGCACCCCGCCTCTCAGGTCAATATCAAGACCATTTAAAAACTACTTTTAATATACGAGATACACGTGGGGGGGCATATGAAGGAGCAGGGTCACTGCTTTCATTTGACATGTGCAGGTTGGCTGGTGAGAGAGGAGTCAAAGCTTCTGGGGTGTTAAGCGGTTCTAAATAAATAATTTCAGTAAAAGTCAATTCGACTGGAATGAACCTCAATGCCTCAATCAACAATGGATGCATTCAGGCAATTTTACTGTTATTCAGACACAGTAGAGTGTACATACACTGTGATAGATACCTCCGACTTACACTCTCCATCCCAGGTTCTCAACCTTACTAAGGCTGCCACCCTTCAGCACAGTTCCTCATGTTCTGGTGACCCCCAGCCATAAAATTATTTTTGTTGTTACTTCCTAACTGTAATTTTGCTACTGTCAGGAATCATAATGTAAATATCTGATATGTGGGATATCTGATATGTGAAATTATAATGACCCTGTGAAAGGATCATTTGGCCTCCAAAAGGGGCGGTGACCTGTAGGTTGAAAGCCACCACTCTAGATGACTGCAACCCACTTGTGTACACAGCCTGCTGCCGACGGACAGTGCCCTCAGCACAGAACTGCACGCTTACCATCAAGGCCAGACCAGGCATGATTTTAGGAGCCCTCTGGTTTTAAAGCGTTTTGCCTATTAAACAGCTTTAATTAGGTAACTCACATATTTTCATGTATCTTATGTAAATGCCCATCAGAGATTCTGCTTTTCAATAAATAAACCTCATTACTATAATGGCTGATTAGAATCCCAGCTTCTGAGCACATTTTTATTTTAGGTGGTTTTATAGTCATATCATAGGGGCCAAAGATGACTTAGAAACTCACATGATCTTTGCTACTCCCTCCAAGGACTGTTCCCAGCCCAGCACCTAATGCTTATCACTTAAAATAAATGAAACAACAGAAACCAACCCTTTGAGGATTACTCTTCCTCTTATTATGTCTAGATAAAAACCTTAAACAATGATAAACATTCAATCCTTTAAACACCATCTGAGTGGAATATATGCTACCTATTGTATCACTGAAATTTTACCCATATGCAGACTGGATTCTTCAATGTACCCGAGGAAGAAACTGGACATAGAAACTTCGCTACTGATTTCTAATACCTAGAGACTGGAACTCATGATCAATCTAAGACCTAGCTTAAATAATTTGCATTAGAAAACAGATAAACAAAAAAACAGAAATGATGGCCCTCTGGTGACTTGAACAACTATTAGCTAACAGGAAGCCCAGTGTGACCCCAAGACTCCAGCATCTTGCACTTCTGAAGCCTGAGCCCCAGCAGCTCCATCCAAAGCAGGCCCTGGGTGGCTGTGGAAGCAGAGGGTGTGTCCAGAGCCACTGTGCCTGCTGACCACTCAGGTTTCAGTGCCATACACTGTCCAAGAAAAGGGGACAGGCTCTAGTCTGCTAGGTCAGGGGGTGCTAAGTTATCAAAGTCTCAACACCCACAGGGGAGCTAATCCTTACATAAATATCCTTAGTCTGGAATCCCCTTTGAGGTGAAGGTTCTCAACCAATTATGCAACCTTGGAAGCTGGAAAACAGGGAAGGGGGCAGTTAGTGAACTTGACTGAAAAGCCCCCGCTCCCCTCCTTCTTATATCAGCCACTCAGACTGTAACACTGCACCTGGGATGCTAGGACGCACCACGGGACACAAGACACACTGCCTGACCGTGAGAAACAGCGCTGCCTAGGGAAACGTGCAGAAGGGAAAAAAGAAAGACAAGGAGCCCCTGCCTAGAGTTCTGGCTTGGCCAATGAACAACTAAACAAGAAGAGCCCTCTCACTCCCAGTGGCACAACAGGTGCACACTACACAAACCACCCTGTGACAACCTGAAAACAAATTGTGACACATGAGAAAATGCTGGGAAGCTTTCAGAAAAGCATAGTGTGATGATATGATATAATACTTTTTTATTTGTGGGATAATTATAAAAAATAAAACATGCAGCATAGTAAAGACACCTCCAAGCTAATTGATTCCAAATATGACTCTGAGATTGTTTTTATAGATGTTTCTCCATGGCCATTCAGGGCAGACAATGAGAGTTTAAACAGTGTCCACTGGCAGTCCTATCAGTTCCAGCAGCCACCATGGAAAAGTGCCAGTCGAGGGCTTGGCTTCCTGTGGATCATCTCATGTAAAGGATAGGTACTATATCATCCCCATTCTACAGATGGAAAGGCTGAGATAGGAAGCTATATACAAACTGTCGATTCACATGGCACATGCATAACTACAACACATACAGCCTGCTATATCCACAACATTTCTGAAGTACACTATGAATCAGGAAATAAAACAGTTTCTCAGAGACAGGCCTTTGGGTAAGGGAGTAGTGAAAAATGAACCCATATTCTTCTCCCAAACTGCCTTCTTGCTACACTTAGGCCATACTTCAAATCTCAACTTCTTTTATGATTCAAATAGTAATACCAACTAAAACCAACACCTGCTTAGGAAAACACCGAGAGTGGCCCAGTACAGGACAGGGCACAGCATCCACACTACCACCAGGTCCAAATGTCTATGGTCAGCTTGCATACTGCCAGTTGAGCAAAGTATCTAGACTGAAAAGATGAAAATGTGCCAGCCATTAAATGAGATACATTGCAGCTACACAGGGCACCACATCGCTTGGAATTTACAATGTTCCAGCAGGCGAAGCGAAAAGACTGAAATATTGGACTTCTGATACACGCTTAGTAGCTTGATTATACATCCACGGGAAAAAAATTAAATAGACCCATTAGGAAGTTTTGTTATCAATGAGTAGATTTTCCAACATTTTCTTCATCTAGTTTATGTAGCATAGCCCCTGATGTAATCATTTTTTTCTGAAAAAAGAAAACCCACAATTTTTATAGTAAACGCTATTAAAGCAAACTTGGTGTAAGAGAAACAACCACAGCACATTGAACGGTGTTCCTTAGAGACTTTAGTAGACTGAGCTCTTATGACTGCAGCTCAGCTCTGTGGAGAACCAGGGTTACATGGACACTGCACACTAAGGCCCAGAAATGAGGCACAATCATGGACCACAGTGGTTTTGGATATCTTCACATTCTCCTTAAAAATAGACATGGATTAACTGCAGTGATCCACATATATTCATATATTCAGGAAGCTAAGGCAAAAAGGGGATTGCTTGGGCCAGGGAATACAGGACCATGGCAATGTGGTAAGATTCAGTTTCAAAACAAAATGCACATGTAACAGAATTGTGTAGGCAACAGGATCTATGGAGATGCTTATGAGAAATCTACTAATTAAATAAAGTAGTCCATCCTCCAGACACTGCCCCTCACCTTCCAGAAGCACATGCTGTTCAAACAGTCACAGTGACTGTCTCAGTGAGAATCATGGGGAGTGCAGATGATGGCAGCTAGGTGAACCTGACAATAGCTCGCAGCTAAGAGTCTGTGGTACAGCCATGTTGAAATGTCCTTGGACACATGTGTAGCTAAGAACAAGCACAGAAGGGTAGACAGGGAATTTAGTAGGAGCCCCGCAGACGGCAGAGGGTCTGACGGTCTTCTGAATGGGAATGCACTAACAGTCACTACACCACACGTTACAATGCTCACCAAGCCAGGCATGGTGGTGCACGCTCTTAACCCCAGCACTCAGAAGGCTGAGGCAGGTGGGTCTCTCTGAGTTCCAGGCCATCCTGGTCTGGGTAACAAGTCCCAGGCCAGTCAGGGCTACATAGTGAGACCTTGTCTTAAAAAATTATATAAAATGTTTATGATAACACATTTTATATTTCATCATGATTAAAAATATTTTTGAAACAACAGTAGCATACTTTCATGTTGTAACCGTCCTTTGGGGAGCTGGGCAGGTTATTCACACTTCCCTGTCAGTTATTTTCATATTACAGTTATATAGAGGATTACACTTTTAACATCTGTACTGAAGGTGCAGCTTCCAGGAACCCTTGGCCCTGAGTTCAATGACAGCCCCAAAGCAAATCTGTCTCTGCTTCTAATTATGACTTAATTTCAGACCAACAATTCAGTAATATAGGAAAAATAATCTAGAAGATGAGCATATACTCTCTTCTTTGGCTTTAATTTTATAGTTTTATTCTCTTTCTGAGTTGCATACGGTCATCAACACAGCATTAAGCCCATGCTGACCTCAGACTTCTGTAGTCCTCCTGCCCCAGCATCCTGAAGACCTGGATAACTAAAGAGGTTTCTGTTGGCTGGCTTGTTTTGTTTTTGTTGGTGGTGAGACAGGGTTTCACTACATCTCTGGCTTTCCAGGAACTTGTTATGTAGACCAGGCTGGCCTGGAACTCACAAAGACCCATGTGCCTCTGGCTCCTGAGTGTTGGGACTGACGGTATGCATGTGATGCCAAGCGGCTTAAGTTCTTAAAGGTCTATGTTTTTGGGGGTGGACTCATGCCTGGCTATCCCCAAGGGCTGAGCCCGAGGGGTGACTAGATCAGATGAACTTGCAGGACTTCTTCACTTCATGTCCAGCTCCATGCCAACGTGGCATCAGTACACAAGCATGTGTTGGGCTCATGAGGACCCAATCAGAATACAAATTAATTCTTTTATAATCCCAATTATTTTTAATATTACAGTAGCTACGGTCAAAGCACAGCCCAATGCAGTGTGGGGCTGGTGTATGTGTGGAGGAAAGCTCTGTTACCCTGAGGGCTTTCTTACAGAGGATGGATTTGTTAATTCCTAGTGGAATATTTTTCATACACCACTGCAGACTATTAAGTGCCACATATTACATTATGTAGTTTAAACTTTGCACTGCTGTGAGAGGGACTTCCCTGTCGAGAGAGCTGTTTTTTATGCTTAGCATTTTTTAATATGAAAATGAACAGTCCTTTAGGGTAAGATTGCTGCAACCGGAATTTGGGAGCGTTTTCTAACTTAACATATTCATCAGTGTGTGTAGGGATCCTCTCGGGTGGTGGCGGGAGGAGAGAGGGGGAAGCACAACAGGAAGAAGCTTTTTAATAACAGTGTCAACACAGGGCACAGCAATGGCATTTATAAAGTTTGGCATCCACTGGGCATAACTGTAAACAGGCGAGGGACCAGCACAAGGTGAGAACAAGTTTCAAAAAACATAATAATCAGTGATGGTGTTGAAAAGCAAAGAGAACACATGCTAAACTCCAGGCCAGTAGAGAGGCACGCCTGCTAATGGTGGACTAGTAACCACCACCCAGGAGAGATGCAGACTCAGAAATATTAACAAGGCAATATAAATGCATTCTCAGGCAATTCCCGAGAAAGTATAAGCTGTCTTGCAGAATTCTGGTGTCAAATGTGGAAATAAAATCTAAGCAGTGGTGCTGTGTAAACCTTTGCCATGCGGGACCTGGGTCCCCAACACTTGGTGAAGTAAACAGGAAGTTTAGACAGGATAACTACTCACTTGTAGACTGTGCCTCCGTTGCCATGACCAAGGGTGTCTCGATACCGTATGTCTTGTTCATTCATCTCCACAGGAAAGAAAGAAAAACAAAAAGGGTGTCATGCTGCGGATGGAAATGTCAAGGAAAGCAACTCTGGGCCATAAACAACAAGCAGGCTGGGTCATTCCAAGTTCAGCGGCGAGAACGAGAGGATCAATACAACATTTGCTGTCCAATTTATAAAAGACGATACCAAGGGACAAAGTGATGGAAAGTTTAATGACAATTTGTTTGCCTGGGTCATTTCATTAAAGTTTGATAAAAGGTGTCAAAATGGAATGATATAACATAGCTCAGAAGGGTCAGGTCAGAGATACCGATAGGAGGACAGTCTCCAGCATGGCACAGAACTAACTAATGCCAAGCAGCAACACACAGGGCCAAAGCCAAGCTTTACACGAGTGAGTGCGTGCGTGCGTGCGTGCCCGTGCACATATGCACACACGCACACACACACACACACAGTAATCTATACATGCAATGTAAATAAGCCAGCCCCTGAAAACTCCTCTGGTGACCCTATAATTAACATTGAACAAACTAACTGAATAATGTTTATCATTTTTGTAGACTAGGAAGAGCTTTTCTTTGCAAAAGGTAAATTAGTACATAGCAAAAGCTGGGTAGAAATCATATTATGCTGACTGGAAAATGGCAAATCTCAGGCCTAGGGGAACACATGGAGCATATTAACTAGTGCCACTCCTGTGACTTAATGTATAAGACACCATGCTTATTAAATTCTACAAAACTACCAAGAACACCATTCTTACTGGTAATTGTGAGTGGCAAGTAACTTGTGTTAGCACCCACAAAGTAGTGCTTCAAGTCTTTAAGGGACCCCCCTAAATTATCATTTATCACATGATTTTAAGATTAATCAGACTCCATTTGATATATTCAGTAATTCTTTAGGCCCTGCACAGTTTCATAAAAATTAACTGCCAACGTTATTCAGCAAGTAGATTTAATAAAGGTATTGTCTTCCATACAGCTAAGGCTCAGGGAAAGTAAGCTCTGAAAAAAAAAATCAATTTCCAGGGAATTGCATTGCCTTGTATTGGGCAGAAAATGGATGGAGTTCTTAATTCAATATCACTTGGAAAATAATAGTTTGCTTTTGGACCATTATTATAGTAAAGCTTTAAATATTTGCTCTGTTCTAAACTCCCAGCAACTGAGTAAAGCAAGGGCTGCATTTATCAAGGGAGTTTTCTTCATACATTTCTGCAGTTGAAGCTCAGAGGACTGTGATAATTAAGTGTGTGGTGCGAGCAAAAGAGACAGCTTCCTTGCCAAGCCACTTTGCCAGTTCCTAAAAGAGTATCGACAGACTCCCGCGTAAGGTCAGTTCTGCACCAGATTTAATTGTTAGACCGCCTGATTGATGCAATTTACAATCAGCTAATTGCAATATTTAAGGTCAGTGGAAAAATACTGGCAGACAAATCAGAAAAATTGCCAACTGCTTTTCTATTTGAGGAAAATATTGTTCTTCGTGACCTTTAAACTACTAATATAATAAAATGATATTTTACCCTGTAGAAAAGATGTGGCATGAAGGAAAGAAAGCCACATTACTCTGGACTTAAATGGCACCTTTTCCAAGAGCATTAGGAACAGCAGCCCAGGAAGTGAGCTGAGATGCTACGCCAGCAGGACTGCCACTTGCTCCCCTTTGATTGATGAAGGGTTCATAAACAGCAGTGTCTACTGGCAGGTACGGACTGCTACCAAGCCAATTCCCCAAGAGCATTCCTCTAGGTAATCTAAACGTGCCTCCAACAAACTAATTTGCACCATTAACTTGCCTAACAAGATACATTCTCACTGTGCTGGAAGTGAATCTCTAGGAGAGAGAAATTTCACTTGGTCAAGTCCACAAATCCTGAATTTGCGGCACTGAGATAAAAGGGCAGTTGGGAAGCAGGCATATATAAAACAGGGTCTGGGCCCTGCAAGGACTAACATCTGAGATCGAGTCCTCCCCACAAAGGGCAAGGTATGGATGTCTCTGACCATTTTCACCCACAATCACAACAGTACTCACAAAAGAGGAGTGGCAGTATCCCACGTGTCAGCCTCCTGAGGGAGGTGGGTGGGAAACTGAGGGAAGCAAAGCCTGATGCTGCGTGTGTAAGTGAGTGGGTGCTAAAAATTAAGATGAAATTAAGGAATCCCCCAGATAATGAGGGAGATTATGCAAGATCGAAAACATAGGAGTGGCTCTGAATGGTAGGCTCAGAGTGTGTTCCTTTAAAAGACTACATCCATATGAAATGATCTATGCTGTTTCAAGGTATGCAGGTCTTTGCCCACCAAATGAATTGATGGTATTTCCCTTCTTTGTTTGTAATATTAAATATGAAATGGCTGGAGAGATTGTTCAGTGGTGAAGAACACTTGCTGCTCTTACAGAGGACCTGGATTCTAGTCCCAAAACCCACACTGGGAAGCCCACAGTCACCTGTTCCTCCAATTCCAGAAAAATCTGATGCTCTCTCTTCTGGTCTCTGTGGGTACTGCATGCAAATGGTGTACATACAGACAAGCAGACAGACACACAGAGAAAGACAAATAAAACTGCCAGGTGTGGTGGGACACTCCCTTAGTATCAGGAGGAGAGAGGCAAAGGCAGGAGGATCACTGTGAGTTTGTGGCCAGCCTAGTCTACATAGTGACTCAGAGGCTCTCCAAGGCTAAATATATGTAAGACCCTGTCTCAATAAACAAGTAACACACATCCTTTTCTGTTTGCGTATGAGTTTCCTATGATAGCATATAAATATTTCTCATGTTTTTAAAATTACAAGCTTCATTTGCTTGTTTTAGGAGGCAGTGTCATGAAAGGGTGAGTGGATTTTTTGTTTGTTTATCTTGCTATTTTTTTTTTCTTTTGGCTGCTTCCTCCCCTCACCCCTTCCCCAACTGCCACCCTCCTGGCCTCAGTCCCCTGAGTTTGGAACTGCAGGTACATGGCTATCATATCCTGTAAACACAAAAGCTATTGAAGCAGAGTTCATGAACTGAATTTAAAAAAAAAAAATCTTGAGGATTTCATACATGATATGTATGAACTATAAAAACAGCTAATAACATTTTTGCCACTCATAATTAGATGAGCACATTAAATGAACTTTTCAAAGTGAAGCATAGGAATTGTTTATTCAGAAATGAAGGTAGGACTCCTAAGGGCACAGAGGGATTCCCATGGTGATGGGAGTTAGGACCAAGTATCCTAAGAGCGCAGTTCTACAGCATGTTAGGACGGTTAACTCAGGCTACTTTAGAACCTGTCAGTCAGTACTCCAGTCCAACATCAGCAAGCTGTCTCTGGGGCAGTGGGGTGGGGACACTCTGACTGCTGAGGGTCACTGTGCACAGACAGGCAAACCACCGACCGAGAGGCAACCTTCAAAGTAAATTTCATGTACTTCTAAGAAAGGAAATTTAAGAAACAAAACATGTAGCTCAAGTAGCAGGGAGATGGCTGGTGGGCGAAGTGCCTGCTATGTAAGGGTGTGGACATCAAATGAGCGTGGAGGCGTACACTGACCTCGGCGCCAAGAGCAGAGCCAGGTGATCTGCAGTAAGCTCCCCAAAATAGCAAACCCTCTGTTCAGTGAGAGACTCCATCTCCAAAAAATAAAATGGTCAGCAGTAGAGGACACTTGTCAGTCTTTGATCTCCATGTGTGTGTGTGCCATACATGTACATGACGCACCGCTCTTCACACATACCTCACGTGGTCTTCAAACTGTACAGATGGGAGATTGGCCTTTTAACTCGATAAAGAAGCTCATTTTTAATTATAATTGATTTTCCTTGTTTTAACTGTAAAATGCAAAGCAGCAGCAAAATAACAGACATGAGGGAAGAGGAAGAAAAAAGCCCAGGAGTCACAACTGCTACATATCCACAAATAGGGAAGCAAATGATTCTGCTTAAAAGACAAGCGGGGGCAAGAGAGCAGCAGGGCCGGCAGCCAGCACCGAGATTCCGCTGTGTCTGGGCAGGAAGAAGGCTCTGTGGTTCTGATTCACACAGCTGCATGTCTGCCTCGGTGCTGGCACTGACTGGGTTTTTAAAGACAGTTTTTACAGCAGATTCCTACCCTCCCCAGGTTAGGGAATTTTCTAAAGGCATCTGAAGTTCTAGAAGCAACAAAGGTAGGCAAGGGACTGGCCAGTAGTACTTCTCGGAGTTAACCTGGGCTTACCAGGAGCAGGAACTATGGTCACTCTACAAATCCAAAAACCAAAAGGAAGAGAAACCACTTTAGAGATATAGAAGTAAAAGTCACAGGTCTGTGGAGTGACACCTGCTATTATAAAATCCTCTGAACTGACCCTCTGGGTTCCTTCCAGTCAGTTTCAAACCCAGGGCCAACATTAGACAGACAATGCCACACTGGACTCTTGAGTGGTGAAAACATACTCCAAAAATGTGGCAGTGAGTCTGATTCATAGGTCTCAATTAGACAGGCCCAAAATATCTTTTGATTTATTTATTAAGCTGGAGAGCTGGAATCTCCCACTGTAAAGTGTTAACAAGAAAAAAACAGCTCCGTTCCAAAAACTAAAGGTAAACTTTTAAGTGGCTCTTGATTTAAGATATTAATGAAATTAATGGGGACAGGGAAATGGAATTTAATTATGGACTAGCAAAGACTATGTTCTTTGTTTATTGTCTGCCTGTGTTAAAGAGAATAAGTATGTATCACTTATAAATCATTAAAATAAAGATGCTCAATTAGTCCCGTTTTATATGTAAAGGCCTGACAGAACCGAGGGCTTGCACGAGACTTTGGCTTCACAAATCGAAACCAGAATGGTTTCAGGAGGCGTCACACTCTATGAGCAGACAATTGGGGAGATTTAGTAAATCCCACTTTATAGAGCAGAGACTAATCGGAAAACACAAGCCAGTCAAATGTTTCTTATGAACTGTTGACACTCTATCAATGCTGAATCAATTGGTGGCATTTACTCTGAGTGACAGAAAAGAAATAAATATTTATATCACATAACCTATATCAATGAACCCAGGCAGAAAGCTATTTCTAACCTGTCAATATTTGATTATCTTGAAGAATCATGTCCCTTTCTGTTAATGATTAATATGAATTCCTTATGAAATCTAAGTGGAGGCTAGTGGGAAGGCAAATCATTATTAATGCTTGAGAGCTTAAACCACTAAAATAAAACCACTACACTCAAGTGTTCAAGTATCGTTAAATGTGACTTACACCTTCCATAGCAAATGGTGTCAGTGTTCAACCCTGAGATTTACCGAGGCCCACGCCACCCACGTTACTACACTGTAATGCAACCTCACCCTGTTAGTTACTCCACAGCACCAAGGGAGGACTGAGGACAAGCAGGCGTTCTGAAAGCTTAAGGAGGAGCAATACCCTTGTCTCTCATTTTTATTTATTTATTTTACTGATTTATTTTTGAGCAAAACTAAACATAAGATAAGCTTACCCTTAAAAAGAAAAAGAAAAGACCTGCCACATTGCTTACTGTGGGGTTAGCACATTCCCAAGAGAAAGCAATAAACAATATTTAAGTGTCAAAAACCATTGCTCTGCCAGTCTCCACTGCAGAGAACCTCATAAGTGACACTACTGTGATATCTGTGGGGCTCTATTTGTCATCAAAACACGAAGGGCATTTCAGAATGCTGATGTGGTGTGCGTGCGTGTGTTTGTGTGTGTGTGTGTGTGTGTGTGTGTGTGTGTGTGTGTGTGTGTGTATTTCACACAAGTGAAAATGAAGTGTTTTTCATTTAGGAGAGAAGACTGTATGACAGGCTAGTTACTCTCCACTGCCTAGGTTGAATAATGTAGTTAAAACTTCTTAATTTATGTCTATTTTGAAATATATTTTACAGCTGAAAAACACGAGTGACTTGTACATAAATTGTAATTAGTAACTAGAATGCAAACAGGCTGAACATATATCTATTCATGGCCTGGGCCCAGAATTTCAGCTTTTGTTCACACTGCTGCACACATGCCAGGCACAGGGGATACAGGGGCAGACCTCAGTCTAAGCAAACCTTTGGCTGCTTCAAGGGAACAGTTGCAGGTAAATGCTATCTGACATTTGGAGGCTAAGGCTATAGCACCGGCTCAGAATGTGCAAGGAGCTGGGTTTGATCCCTAGTTAGATCCCTTGCAGAGTCTATTGCAGAATTTGAGACTATCAGAATTAGACACATAATCAACACCATGCCAGATCCTCTTCCACTGTACGTGGAGCGTTTAAGGATTAGAGTTCACACACACTGACTGACAGACTGTCAGAACCAGATCAACTCAATTTTTTGTAACTATTCAAAAGATTGTGTGCCAAGCTTCCAGAAGTTATTCCCTGAGTCCTGCTTTAGGACATGCACATCTATTAAGCACAATGTTACAGGTGCTATTAAAGGACAAGCGTGAGGACCCATCTTTGTCCTCTTGACATGCAGCACTACAAGTCTTTGATTCATGAAATGCCAACAAGGCTTGGAGAGGTCAGCGTGTGGAGGCACTGAATAAGCATCTGAGATAATTAAGATCTCAGCCTTCGAAACATGGACGGAAGTGAACAGCAGTTAAGAAAATCAATAAGAGTCTTTTATTTGCAGTGACACAGATGTCTCAGTCAATAGAGCCTAATAGGCAGGCTTGATCGCAATGGACAGGCGCTGCCTGCAAGGCTATCAGAGGGCTTCACTGTAACAAACATTAAAACGCATTTATGTTGCGACTGAGGAATTGCAGCCCCTGTAGGTAGCTTCATTTACCAGTGAATGTTTAAAGGAACTATACTATTTCAGAAGTGTCCATTTACTTGAATCAAAATTAGTGAAAAATCAGTGGCTCGCAGGCCTCTTTGTCCTTCCCTGGCTGGGTTGGGTCACTCAGTTTCAGATGGCCCAACAACAAGGCAAACCAAGGTTCCCTGAAGCCCAGGGACACATGTGTCACAGTCTGACCGACCTGAGTTCAGTCCCATAAAAGCCAATGCTGATCTCTAGACAAAAGAGGAGCTAAGCCTGGAAAGTCACAGTTTTCTCCTTTGTCCCCAGAGATAATGAAACAAACAGTCACTTCAAAACACAGGGCCCTGTCAACCACCAGCGGGATGACGACTTGTTCAGAACTGATTAACTTTTTTAAACTGAGATGGCAGCGTGGTTGTGTGCACAGTGCCTCAATCTGCTGGGAGTGAAACCCATGAGCTCAGGTTGAAAACCATGCTGCAGACTGTGCTGCCAATAAAATTAAGCTTAGGCATTCATTTATGACAAGAAGAAATGTGCAGAGTCCTCATCATTTAATACTATGGCTACACTCTGGACAGCAACAGAGTGCTACTCTGAAGTTAGGCATGCAACAATACCTACCTGGCCGTTGGCCAGTATCTTTCTCAGTTCAGCCGAGGACTTCTTCAAGCTGCAAAGAAATGGCACTGTCATTGGCAAGGTTACCAACACCTCTCAACATTACTGCAAATCCCAGACCAAAGGGTAAGGACATGGCTCAGGAGCAGACTGTTTGCCTAGCACACAACCAGGCCCCGGGGTCGATCTTCAGTACTCGGTACAATGTGGTGGCACACACCAGTAATCCCAGGAAACAAGGGGGGCAGCAAGCAGTTCAAGGTCATCCTTAGCTACATCGGGAGTAGGAGGCCAGCCTGGCTATATAAGAACTTGTCTAATAAATAACTGTCATTGTCGCTGTCGTCGTCGTCATCTTCCTCTTCCTCTTCTTCCTCCAGACTAAAACATGCCTTTTCTTTGAGGAATAGACTGTGTGCTCTTTCTGAGCATAAGAAGGTTCTATTGTTGTTTTTAAGTAACTCCTAGAACGGCAAAGGTTCCATGGAGGCCATAAGTCCATGAGTCTCCAGAGCTAGGAAGCAGACAATGGGGATGGATGGAAGCCTCTCCACGAAGACTTTATGCAACTTTACACTTGTGATGCACAAAATACTGAAAGCCTTCTCAAGAATGTTCTCAGGCAGCCAAGATGACAGCACTTCAAACATCATACAGTGGACATTATGCTCTGGTTTCTTACTACAGATAGACTTATGCACTCGACTTCCTGGGAACAGACATATAGTAGCCATTGTCTGCAGCTATGGGACCTGGGACCTGTTACCTCTCCTCTTGGAGCATCAATTCCTCTTTCTATAAATAAGCAGCAGATCTGCATTATAGGTAACCAGACAAGTGGAACATTACCAAACATACACTACAGGCATATTTTTATTAGGCAAACCAATAAACTGAGGCTGCCTTCGCTCTCCTTTGCTTTCCGAGGAGACCCAGCTTCCATTAATATTTAGTGATTATTAAAATGTTCTGTGAATGTACATGGCGATATGCTACCTAGTTAGAGTGAATCCCACAGGCCCTGACCACAGTAGTAACTTCCAGCAGTGAGGCCTGGTAGGATGTTTAAGGGGATATGCTCTCCACAAACTGTGAAATATCTACCTCCTTTGATTTTGCTTTTCTCTCCTTCCCTCACCAGGAAGTGACCACCTTCTTCGACCACATGGTCCCAACTATGAAATGCTGCCATTTCATCAGGCAGAAATCAGTGGGACCCAACTGTGGACTGAAACTCTCTACTGTGAACCAAAACAAGCCTTTCTTCTTTATTAGCTGATTTCCTCAGGCATTTAGCAGAAGATAATACATTATGTAAACATTTCTGCAGGTAGCTTAGTTCTGTTTAGTAAAAATGCTTAAGACAGAGCTCTGAAGTTCTCAAGCTTTAGGTATAATAGGTTAAGCTTCCACAGACACCAGACTAAGTAGCAAGGGACATTAAACAGCACCTCCTAGGCTGGAAAGATGGCTCAATGGTTAAGAGCACTGGCTGCTCTCTGAAAGGACCCAGGTTTGGCTCCCGCAACCAACCTGGTGGCTTATATCTGTTTGAAACTTTAGTTCTAGGCGATCTGACAGCCTCTTCTGGTCTCTGTGGGCACTGCATGTACATGGTGCACAGACAAATCAACAAGCGATTAAAACGCTAGAGCACGGATGGATGGATGGACGGATGGATGGACAGATGGATGGATGGATGGATAGATAGATAGATAGATAGATAGATAGAAGACCAACCTTTAAAAAATAGTGTCTCCCCAACTACTGTTCTTTAAATGTAGAGCTGGCCAGCTCTATCCTTAACTGTCCACTCTAATGCTCTCTCTGCCAGATAAACTCCCCCATTTGGTCATTACCAATGTGGCTGTCTCTTGCCCTATACTCTCAATGAGACCGGAGGCTCCAGAACATAGAGCTCAACTCGTTCTATTATGCTCCATCCCTTCCATGCTCCTGAACAACCAAGTGCTAAGTGTTCAAGAAATGGTGGCTACTGTTACCCTGTGGCAGCTCTAGTGGCAACACAGGAAGACAGAAAGATCAAAATATAGCAGGAAGCAAAGGAGACGAAGACCTAATCTGAATGACATTGGCATTCCACATGGCATCTTTAATATGATCTCAGACTCAAGCTGGTCCTTCTCTCTAAATACTCCTTATAATTCTGCTCTGGTCCAGCACAGACTACTGAGGCTCAGTTCCCCACACTTTTTAACATTGTCTAATCCATGCCTTCACCTAAGGATTCTAGGCTGATAATGTTCTCCAGAGGCTGATCAGCCCAGGGGAACAGTCAAGAATTTTGTAGACTGGAACTAAAGATGTAGCACATACCAAAAAGTGAACAGCTGCCTCAAACCAGTCCAATTACCAACTTGGTCGTGCAGCTCATTTGCAGAATGCTGAGCATGGCAGGCACTGTAGCAGGGCTACTGCATGTGCGCTTGGGTGGCCCCCACAAGAACTACACTCCTTCATGTATGGTTATTATCCCTAATTTACAGAGAAAGGGCACAGCTCCTGTCTAAATTCAGATTAACACACATGCATGCATGTACACACACTCACTTGTCTGAGAAATACTTAAATCTTTGCATTCCCATAAATGACTCCCAATTTGATAATTCTGCTATTGTAGACACAACAACCAAACAAAGTCTCCGCTATGTTCTCTCCACAGATAGACCATTATGTCATAAGCTTAAATAATAACACTTTGATTTATGGCATTTACAAAATGTCTTTCATCCAAGAAGCAAAATATGATTCCTTAAGATAGCTTCATCAATCTTACACTAGCAGTGGATGGACAGACAGCTTAATCATCCTAAGTTTGCGGAAGGAGAAAGCCAAGTTGTTTAGAAAGACCTCAGTAGTAGGACTTGAATTCAGTAATTATGACCTAGGGACACCATGTGGGTTAATAAGCTCAGTCTAACAAATGGTCATTCACCCATGCCAAAGAACAACTTACACTTTGAAAGTAACAGGAGGGACACTGATTCCAGTGACACACCGGTATCTGGCAGTGCTAATTTAATTTAAAAGGGATGGGAAGACCAGCACTCAGAGGTAGAGCATATTCTTAACACGTGTAAGGTCTTAGTTTCAAGTCTTAGCATGAAAAAGCAAAATGTTTCATCCAGTAAACTTGTTTTATACCCTGATTATTCAGTATTTCATTTGTTCTTAAGAACTTAGGTTACCAAAACTACTTTTAAAACTGTTTAAAATTTTAAATGCACATAATTGTAACCTGGCTTGAGAAAAGACACTGAGATACCCAAAGTATAAAAGAATAAAAAGAAAGGGCCATGGGCTAGAGCAATAGCTCAGGGGTTGAGAGCCCTGGCTGTTCTTGCAGAGGTCCTAGGTTCCATTCTCAATAACCACAAAGAGGCTCATGCCCACCTGTAACTCCAGTCCCAGGGCATCTGACACCCTCTTCTGGGCTCCACAGGCACTGCATGCACATAGTGCACAGACAGGCAAGCGGGCATAGTACCCACCCATGCACAGCTTCTGTTAAGGGAGAGTTGGGCATGGCTGCTCACATCTACAATCCTAGCACTCAGAAGACTGAGGCAGAAAGACTGCTCTGGTTTCAAGGTGAACATGGATTGCATGATGAATTCTAGATATTTGTGGTGTACAGTGTAAGAAGCTGTCTCAGAAAGTAAAAAGAAATAAGAAGTAAAGGGATTAGAAATAAAAGCAGAGTAAGTTGAAAGAACTCAACTGAGGGAGAACTAAATGTGGATATAAGTATGCACCCACTCAATCATCTAGCAAGCATGCCGTGCCATGCCTCACACCAGGGCTCGAGGTGGGTACGCTGTAGTGATCGCTCTCACAGAGCACTGAAGCTATTGAGACTATGAAGATTGTGCTGCAATGAGCTCACTGCTACAGACTAAAGAAGCAGGGTAGGATACAGGAGTCCACACAGGGTACTGACTAGAGCTCGGTGGGTGGATGGTAATGACGGATGGACAGCTTTCAGAAGGTAATTTGGGCTGTGAAGACTGTCAAGGTTAGCTGGATTGGGAAAGAAGGTGAGGAAGAAGAGAATGAGGCAGCAACAGAGAGAGATACACAGGCTCAGTAGTGAGAGGGACCACATGCTCATCAGCAAGGCTGCAGTGCACAGAGCACCTGTAGGCAAGCACTACCACTCAAGACCTGTGCGTGGGGGGGGGGAGGAAGAGGGGGAGAAGTGGAGGAGAGGAGGTGTCTGACTTCATCCTGAGGGCATGAGCATCCAGAGGTTCCCAGATAGGAAACAACACCTCAGAACTCCATCTGAGTCTTCAGTTTGGAGATGGTTTATTCCTGAAGAGTTCATGAGGAAGAAACAGAGTCCTCAGGGTGTCGATGTTGAGGGTGTGGATCTTCAAGTGACTCTAGTGGGATGTGTTTATGTCAACTGAGGTATGATCTCAGAAGGGATCTTGGAACCCAGTCTGTCTCTGTCTCTCTGTCTCTGTCTTTGTCACTCTCTGTCTCTCTCTCTCTCAATCTAGTTCACTCTGCATGAGGAGAGACAGCCACAAGGAGTCATTAGCACACCTGTCCTGGGCCATTAGACCTCCAACCCCCTAAAAGTTAAGTAAACCTTTTATCTTAACAAAATGAGCTATATCACTATTTCAGGTATTCCATTATACTGAAGAAGAACTGACTAATACAATTAGCAAGGATGTCCCAGCTAAGGTAGAGGAGACTGACAGGAGACAGTGGAGATTTGCTGGAGCGTCTATGCAGCCACAGGGATGCTGCAAGTGGGCGGATGCAGAGCTCCTAGGAAGGTACAGGCTGCTGGAAGGATGAGGAAGGGGTATGAGAGAGAAGATGAGAGGAAGAGCTAACTTGAAAGAGGGAGCAGTCCCTCTTTCTTTGCAAAACTAATTTTTTTTTACAAGTGGGTACTGAAGGGTTACAAATCCCAGCTCAGAAAGGAAGAAACTCTTAAGATGTACATGATGAAAACTAAGGGCGGCCTTGGCCCAGGAAGTACATCCCTAACCTGGGGTTGGTGGGAAGATCCCAGCTGTTAATTTGGCAAAGAACAGGAACCAAAGATCTAAGGAGGGCAGGATAAGGCTGTGCTTGCCCTTGTCCTGCTCCCCACAGAGTTTCTATGAACACTGGGCTGGCTCTCCAGGCCAGGAAAGAAAGGTAGGCACCAATTGACCTTCCAAGACCCACATGACCTGCTCCCATCTGCAGCCTTCCCTTCCAGCACTTGAGCTGCTCTCCTCAACGTCCCACACGCCTGCCCTACCCATCACCTATCCTCATGTTCCCACCAATCAGCCTACCTACAAAGTGCACAAATGGTCACCTTTAGCTGAAACGTCTGTATTGTGAACTTGGTCCTCCTTGTGTGTCAGGTCTAGATGAAAGCAATCATTTTCAGTTCAAATCGAAGCATGTTCCTGACTAGTGTTTCCCTCTGCATCTGCTTCCTTCACAACAACATTGCCATGTCATATTCCTAGGGCAGCAACTAATGAATAAGAGGTACTCAATAAGTACCTGCTGATTGGTTATCAACCTGGGGTACAGAACATGGCCAGTGTAGGGTAACATATTAAAGCACCCACAGGACTTTTTCAATTAGCATTCTTCCATTACAGGAACCACTATCCCTACTATCTAGGAGTCTGCCACATCCCAAGTGAAGAGGCCAGGTTGAAACATGAGATAATCAGATGGTGAAGTTCTGTCTGATCCAAGAGGCTTGCTGTACTCCGTGAAGAAACATGATAATTTGTACACCAAACTTTGTACACCGAGCTAATCCTCACTTGCAGGGAAAGTGACACTGCTTCTATGATTTGAAATCTTTTCAATTCTGTTGAAAAGTATAATCTAAAACACCAGAGAAAACCTTGACGTCCCAGGATCTCTGGCTATTTGTGAGCACACCATCTTTTCTGGGACCAGTGGCACCAGTGAAATGCTCTGCCTTCCAGGAGCTCTGTGAACATGTAGTCTTCCACCTATACACCTCTATTCTGTAGCTCACATGTCCAGGCAGAATGGAGAGAGTGTATGCAAACCAGCATGTGGCAGGTTCAAAGCCCTCTGTAGAGAAGTACAAGACCAGGAAAATGAGGTGCTGGTGACTCTACTGCACTCTACGATGGAATCAGCTGTTAAAGGAGACGCCCTTTTAGAGCCTATATTCTCAGCAGGAAGGCTGGTGGGTGGATACCACAGTGAAGCAGCCAGGGAAGGAGCTTTGGGGAGGAACCTAGTGGAAGTACCTTAGGTCACCTGGGATTGTGAAAGCAGTGTGGTGGCACACACCAGTAATCCTAGCACTTGGGAGGATGATGCAGGGGATTGCTATGTTTGAGTCCTACTTGGGCTAGATAGCAAAAGTCTCAAAATTAAAGAAAAAAATACAAGCAAGAGCGATGGCTCAGTGGTTAAGAGCACTTGCTCCTCTTGCAGAGAATCTGATTGGTCTCCAGCTCTCAGATGGAGGCTCATAGCCATCTGAGTAACTCCAGTTCCAGGGGCTCCGACCACTTCTTCAGGCTTCTAGGGCACTGGGTACACAGATGTTACACACTCATACATGCACACACTCATGCATATAAAAAGTTTCAAATAAAGACAGTAAAGAGGAGTGCAGGAGCATAGGGGCAGTCTGTGGCTTCCAGTGTTAAGGTGCACTCACTCCTGCACATGTCCCCACCATGAGGAGAGTGAACCACAAGGTATCCTCACCACTGCCTGGGTCAGGCAAGCTGGACTCTCGGCCTCCAAAACTGTAAGCCAGGGTCAAATTAGAAACCCACAGGCAAAGAACCAAAACTGCACAGAGGAGGACAGAGGGTGTGGAGAGAAAGCAGAAACCTAAACGGCACCTCACCAGTAAAAGGCTGTGCACTCACCAGTAAAAGGCTGTGCACACTCACCAGTAAAAGGCTGTGCACTCACCAGTAAAAGGCTGTGCACTCACCAGTAAAAGGCTGTGCACTCACCAGTAAAAGGCTGTGCACTCACCAGTAAAAAGCTGTGCACACTCACCAGTAAAAGGCTGTGCACCTCACCAGTAAAAGGCTGTGCACCTCACCAGTAAAAGGCTGTGCACCTCACCAGTAAAAGGCTGTGCACTCACCAGTAAAAGGCTGTGCACTCACCAGTAAAAGGCTGTGCACACTCACCAGTAAAAGGCTGTGCACTCACCAGTAAAAGGCTGTGCACACTCACCAGTAAAAGGCTGTGCGCACTCACCAGTAAAAGGCTGTGCACTCACCAGTAAAAAGCTGTGCACACTCACCAGTAAAAGGCTGTGCACCTCACCAGAAAAAGGCTGTGCACCTCACCAGTAAAAGGCTGTGCACTCACCAGTAAAAGGCTGTGCACTCACCAGTAAAAGGCTGTGCACTCACCAGTAAAAGGCTGTGCACTCACCAGTAAAAGGCTGTGCACTCACCAGTAAAAGGCTGTGCACCTCACCAGTAAAAGGCTGTGCACTCACCAGTAAAAGGCTGTGCACACTCACCAGTAAAAGGCTGTGCACTCACCAGTAAAAGGCTGTGCACTCACCAGTAAAAGGCTGTGCACACTCACCAGTAAAAGGCTGTGCACTCACCAGTAAAAGGCTGTGCACTCACCAGTAAAAGGCTGTGCACTCACCAGTAAAAGGCTGTGCACCTCACCAGTAAAAGGCTGTGCAGTAAAAGGCTGTGCACACTCACCAGTAAAAAAGCTGCACTCACCAGTAAAAGGCTGTGCACTCACCAGTAAAAAGGCTGTGCACACTCACCAGTAAAAGGCTGTGCACTCACCAGTAAAAGGCTGTGCACTCACCAGTAAAAGGCTGTGCACACTCACCAGTAAAAGGCTGTGCACACTCACCAGTAAAAGGCTGTGCACTTACCAGTAAAAGGCTGTGCACACTCACCAGTAAAAGGCTGTGCACTCACCAGTAAAAGGCTGTGCACTCACCAGTAAAAGGCTGTGCGCACTCACCAGTAAAAGGCTGTGCGCACTCACCAGTAAAAGGCTGTGCACTCACCAGTAAAAGGCTGTGCACCTCACCAGTAAAAGGCTGTGCACTCACCAGTAAAAGGCTGTGCACACTCACCAGTAAAAGGCTGTGCACACTCACCAGTAAAAGGCTGTGCACTCACCAGTAAAAGGCTGTGCACACTCACCAGTAAAAGGCTGTGCACACTCACCAGTAAAAGGCTGTGTGCACTCACTGAAGCCCAAAGCTAGGCCCCTCAGTGCAGGACAGAAGAAGCTCTTGAGGTTCTGTCAGCTTTCCAGCCACTTGTGACTCTGGAATGCAGAGCGACCCCACAAGGTGAAGAATGTTTACCGGCAGGCTGGCTGAACACCTGAGCATTGCCACAGTTTGGCAGTTAAGTTCAGGGATAAAAGAAGACTTTGAAAGGCTTAAGATCTGTCCCAGAGTGGGGTGACACTAGCATGAGTTGACAAAAGCGATCTTCCTGATCCAGTAGTTTTAATCTCCTGGACAAGGCAAGATGCCATTAGTGAGCAGCACTGCCGGTCAAGTTAAATGTCACCACTTGACTCTTCCCCTGACTCTGTCTGGCAAAGATGCCGGCAGATAATAACACTGTCAAAAGATGGGCAAGCAGGAAAGGCTTAATGAGTATCACACAGTTTCTAACTGGATCAAGATTTGAAACAGGCCATATATACAATTTGGAGACTCAGGGAAAACTACTTAGGACAGAATTAACGATTTCACATGTCAATTTCATCCTTGTATCTTATCCTATCTATCTGTCTGTCTGTCTGTCCGTCCGTCCGTCCGTCCGTCCATCCATCCATCCATCCATCCATCCATCCATCCATCTATCCATCCATCCATCCATCCATCCATCTATCTGTTTGTATGGGTGTGCGTGGCACAGGTGTGTTTGTGGGGGGTGTGTACACATATCTGTGCACATGTGGAAGCCAGAGGCTCACGTATGGGTCGCACTCAGTCTTATATTTTGTGATAGGCTCTCTCAGTGAACTTGCAGCTCATGGACTCAGTGAGGTGGCTGACCAGTGAGCTCCTGGGAACTGCCTGCCTCTGCCTCCCCAAAACCAGAGTTACAAATGTGTGGTGCCACATCTGGATTTATGTGGGTGCTGGGGATCCAGACTCAGGCCCCCCTGCTTCCATGGCAGGCACTTTATTAACTGAGCCTCTAATTTCATCTTTCTATATTAAGTGGTTTTTCTTTCCAGCCAGTATGTAGAAGAGCTATCTCGTTAGTCAGCTTGTCTTTACAAACACCTATACCTTTTATCTTATAGAAAGACAAGTGTGTTGCACCAACCTCTTCCCAGCCCAGTCACACAGGATCACAGCAGAGCACACTTCCCTTGATTGTCCTTACCTATTGCTTGGAAGTGAATCTGAGACCACAGGGCTGGTGTGCTGAGATGGTCCAGCCCGTGTATTCACCTATAAGTGAAGAGAGAAGTTGGGTCAGCCTTGCGTTCTGAGGACACAGTTCTAATTAACCTATAATTCAGCACACAATGTCTCATCTCACTTTGAAGGTTAATTAGCGTGTTGCTAGACAGACCCAGTGCTGCAGTACACAGGCTACAGAACTGTACAATCTGTAGATTACACAACCTGATATCCCTGGCATTACTCAGATACTTAAATAGTGCTGGGGAAAGAGAGAGCAAGGGAAATAAACCTCAGTTTGCTATCTACCACATAAAAGTAGGATGCCCACGGAAGCACGGTGAGAGCTTTTGTCTGGGGGTTAGTAGCAACCCTCAGGATGCCACCCCCTTCCAGCTCTACAACTGCCTCCCATTCACTAGAAAATGAGGTTCAAGTAATTAATTATAAAACACTTGAGCCTAATAAAATAGCCAGCTTTTCTTTCAGATGTGGAGCCTTGAGCAGAAATCCAGAATTTAAAACACGCAGAACAATGAGGAGACATTAACTGGACATGTTTCCCAAGCATAAATATGTCGAGGGAAGAGGAGGGCAGCAGCCTGTGTGCAATATGCTTGTGTGCTTAATTAATCACCAAAGGAGACCATGTTCTCACTCACATAAATCTTTGTGGACAACGGATCCAGGATCATCCCGGAAAAACTGACCAACAAAACAACTCCAAATAACTGAAGAATATGGCATCAAGGCCCAGGATCCAAGCACATACACATCGCAAGCAAATACAGATGTGGCCCTCCCACCCCCACCACTCAAAAAATGGGGGTAGGGGAGAGGAAAAAGATTGCTTGTCAGAGCTTGAGAAAGTGCAGTTTTATTTGACATTTCAATAAGTGGAACACAGCATTACAAATCCATCTAACTTTACTGAAACAATTATTGAAATTCGTACCTTCAGGCCATGTATGTTCCGTTCCCCAGGAGGCTTGCAGGCTGAAACAGTAATTGACTAAATTGTAGAACACATCAGGGCCATTTACAAATTTGCTCAGAATGAATCGTTTAAAAAGAAATGAGGGTGACACCAAAATTAGCAGAGAGAAATGATTGAAAAGTGGCCCCCAAGACCCAAGGTGGGAATTATGAACTGGGTTTTTAACTTGCAGGAGTGAGCGTTTATAAATGCACAGAGCTTTCTGACACCGCTTCATATGAATTCCAATTTCTGCTTAAAACATACTAAAACATTAGCTGAGCGAAAATGATGAGGCTCCTCGTGGCTCAGATTTCTGCAGCCTTCCTTCTCCACAGAACCACACAAGGCAGTCAAAGGGCATGCTAAACAGCAGGCTTCTGCTTTTGTTGCTCTGAAGGCATGGGAGTCCTTGGATGCCAAAAAGACTGCTGGGAACTCCAAGATGGAATACGCAAATCTGAGTGTACTCAAGTCACGAAGTCATAAGCAGCCGGACTTACTAAAACAGATATGTAATTTAATGAGGTTTCTCACAATCTTGATGCCCATTAATATTTAGCTCTGAAGCTAACAAAGGGCAAGAATACCGACAGGAATTTCCCAGCACCACCCTGGGCTACAAGTGAAACATTTCTAACCCAGCAGATGCTTCTTCATCATGGATTCAAACACAAGCTTCCTATCCCTGCCCTCCATGGGTTCTGTCCAAATACTAGAGTGTCCTACAGAGGCTGTTAGGGCCTGTCAACTCTGTCTAGGGAAGGATGAATTTGATTTGCTTTCTTTTTGTTTCTGACAACAGAAATCAAGCTGCTTAGGAAGACATGCGTTATAATTACAAGGTATGGGTTACTTTCACTTGGAAACTTCAAGTAAATTTGAATTTATTATGTTACTAGGGCTGGAGAGACAGCTCGGTGGTTATGAACACTGGCTGCTCTTCCCGAGGAGCCAGGTTCCATTCCCAGCAACCACACGGTAACTGACAACCATTTCCAACCCCAGTTCAGGGGATCAAACACCAGTTCCCACACGCTCATGCTACACACATACACAGAAAATAAAATAAATACATTTCTAATAAATTTATTATGTTAATATTTCAAAAATATATAAGCATGAATAGATGTTTTTACATTTTAAGTGCATAAAATACTGTTAATACTATAATAATATTAAGACTCCAAATCTTCTTTCCTTAAAATGCAAATTAGCTCTGAACAAAACAACAGCTGCATACTTCTGATTCCCGGCCCTGGAAGGACGCAGGATTCCCTCACGCTACCTTATCTGCAGTAACTGGTGCAGGAAAATGGTGGCCAGCCAAGGAACTAGAAAGACTCCAGCTGTCCTCAACTGCCACATCAAACCTGTGACTAGAAATCTCAACAGCCATGTTGCATTCAAAACCCCAGCAACCTCATAGATCCTGAAGTTAAGAAGGCAGTTACTAAAATGCTAGCAAATTTTCATACTTATTAATATTTAACACAGTTCTGAGCCACAGGGAAGGCTTGGCCATGAACTAGGAGTGGAATACAATTCAAGACCACAGTACTACTTGAAATGAGGAGGATATGTGATCAGAGTAAAATCGTCACTGTCTCCAGACCGGCCAGTTTGTTCCGCCTAAAGATTCGTTTTAACATGGGGCCTAGGCGCAGATCCTATAGGGCTTGAGACCCTCTGACCAACCAGGAAGACCCAGGGAACCTCTTGTCGTTCTATATTTTAACTGTACACTGTCCAAGTATGTGCGTCTGCTGCTGTGACAGACACCAGCCAAAAGCACCCTGGGGAGGAAAGGGTTTATTCTAGTTTACAGGTCACAGTCCTTCACCTAGAGAAGCCTGGCAGGAACCTGGAAGCAGGAACTAAAGCAGAGGCCACAGAGGGCTGCTCACTGGCTTGATTCCAGACTCATGGGAAGCTACCTTTCCTAATACAACCCAGGATAGTATTCCCAGGGCTGGCACTGCAGATGGTGGCCTAGGTCTTCCTCCATCAGTCAGAAATCAAGACGTACTAGTCTAATGGAAATCCTCAACTGAGATCCTTTCTTCCCAGGAATCTCTAGTTTGTATCAAGTTGACAAAAATGAACCTGAACAAATACGTCCTTCATCACATGGGGGCATCTAATCTGTAGTGAGGATGTCAGGTAACAAACGACCAGAAGATCTGAGTCACATTTTGAAATTCTCAGTGTGGCCTAGGGAGACTACATTCGATGACATATTAAGCCACATGGGTAAGTTATGCCGGGGCTGCAGATGACTTCAGCATGTCATAGCTGTCTGTGTCTTTACAGCATTTTCTTCTCCCTACCCTTAAACCAAACCAGTAGTCTGCAGCCTTCTTAAAAACGCTACAACCCTCTAATATAGTTCATTCCTCAGCCTTCCTAATGCGGCAACCCTCTAATACAGTTCTTCATGTTGTGGTGATCTCCAACCATAAAATTATTTTCGTTGCTACTTCATAACTCTAATTTCGCCACTGTTATGAATCATAATGTAACTAGGACAGTCCCTGTAAGGGGGTAGTTTAGACCACCAAATGGGTTGTGAGCTACAGGCTGGGAAGCACTACACTAAACTTACCTCCAAACTCCCTTCACACACTCACTACAACTTGAAGTTATGTGCCTTTCCCAAGAACCAAACTGCAGTTTAAACCAACTTCTCACTCAGAGCACACTAGACGATGCTTGGTAACCAACTTCTCTCTCAGAGCACACTAGACTATGCTTGGTTGCTATGCAGTTCTCAGGTCACTTAACCCCTGGGGCCTCAACAGCCCATAGAGGGGAAGCAGTAAAACCTAACTGGACTGCTGGGAGGGGCAGAGGAGAGCTGAGGTCTCAGAATGGCTGCCACCACCAGGGTAAATAGCACAGAAACAGCCTTGCTGACAAGACTGCCTGGACAGTGAAGGGGAACTGAAAAGAGTCTGGTGGAGAGAAAGAAACAGTTTAGTGTACAGAAAAGCCCTCCAGCATGGTGACTACATTCTCTAGGATCTGTACCTGGGTTTGCCATAACAGAGCTCAGAAGCAATGCACAGAGATTTCCAGCCTGTAAAACACTATTCTTTGTAAAGGAAATAATTTATAAGTTTGCTTCAACTCTGGAGTCACAGAGAAAACAAGGTAATAATATGGCTCACTGTCGGGAGACATCTACAAAAACATGGCAGAGTCTCCCTGTTTGCCTGTTCAGCCAAGCACCACAGAACCAGGTTAATCATACTTTTCTTTTGAATGACGACTGATCTTAAGTAGCACAGTTTTGTCTCTTTACTTTGCCCTCCATTAAGCTCCTACTAATAATGAAATAACCCCCCTGGTTCTACTGCCCACGCAAATGCCCAAAGAGCTGCATTGCACTTGAACCCGGATCTCCTCCAGGCTGGCCAAGCCAGCTGCCTTCGGAGACCATCCCTGCAAATAGAGCCCACTGGTTAATTGAGCCGTTCAAACTTCTGAGTTACAGGTAATGAAAGTCTAGAATGTTTAATTGGAAAACTCATACCATGATTATCTGTACAGTATTAGTTAACGAAGGTGAGTTTAACTTTTAATTATTTCAATTAAGCTATTTCTAGAAGAGTTACTTAGAGGATTTCCTGATCTGTTCCTTTAGTTAGAAAACATGGGTTTCAAGTGGGGCAAAAATACTGGCTAAAAACTTACTTTTGTATAACTAAGTCACTCTTTCCCCACTACTCAAATTTTGAGAGGATATTTATACAGCGAACAATCACAGCTGATACAAAGCTGGCACTGCCCAACCTAAAGGAGGGGTTCACTGAGCCTCGCCCTCATCTGCTCATGTAAATCAAATGCCTTTGAAGAAGGGGGTCCTGCTATTTTTGAAATACCTCCCCCACCCAAGACAAATATCACGCTCTGCCGAAAGCTCTGTCCTTGAGTCCCCATTTCTCACAGCTTCCACACAAGCTGACAGCTCTCATCGCAACAGCAGCTTTCACCATCATCACAAGTCACCAGTTATATGCCCAGAACTAAAGCCAGCCATTTGCCTCGCTTTAGAATCATGGGGACTCCCAAAGAGTTCTTTAAGCGAATGTAAGTATGCACTTCAAAAACAACAAACAATCTAGTTAGTTTAATTTACTCTAGTAGATTAGATATTTTATCTGCTATAACTATAATACAGCCTGCAATCCCCCACGATAATGAATACTTCTTTTGTTTTTTTCAAATTACGAGCTAAACATCATGTTATGTGCATTTAAACCTTTGGAAAGCATAACTGGTGATGGAACAGTTTGCTGAAATAATCACTGTTGATTAGAATTTGTTCAACATTACCTCTTGGAAAGATCTGCAGCGGCTCTATTAGCTGGCCATTTACTTGCTGTTCCATTACTGTGGAATAATACTGCAAAGAGATAATAGAAAGAGATTACTCAGTAACGTATGGACACTGGGACAGACACTTACGGGCTGCTTAATGCATGGCACTTTTGTAAATGGCTGGTAAGCACATAGCAGCCTTGAGAACACGTTCTCTCTATCTGCACATCAAACTACTACAGTGAATAGTCAGGATTTGGAAGTCTAGTATAGGGTTATCATCCATTCCACCGTTTATCTTTAAGACTAACAGTATTAACCTGGATCCCATGTTAGTATTTACTATACCTTAAAATGATGTGCATTTAAAATGATACAGAAAGCATTTTGAAGAAATTACTCAAATTGCCTCCTGTCCTTTTTCTCTGAAATTTGCAAAGCAAAATGAATACGCTCAGTGTTTGGCTGGAATCCACATGTCAGTCACTCGAACACGCATATGTGTGTATGAAACACAGAGATAATAGGATGGGAGTTGGAGAGGCTGCTGGAACCAGTGAGCAACATACTACTCAACCAAGGACAACAGACCCTCCGTGTAAAAGTCCCCTTACAAGTCTACTTCTGATGCACAATTTAGCTTTAGGCACACTTTAAGATGGATCAAAACTTATTGTAAAATTCTAGGCACATAAAGCATAAGGTCTTAAGTAAACAATAGCTCACTGTCCCTCATAAAATAAACCCAAAGCACTACGAAGACTGCACTGAAGTCCTGTCCCTTTTTCCTGGAACACTACCTGGTCCACCTGTCCACTTATACATGGAGATGGCTTCTGTACCTTCTTAAACTTCATTAAGCTGAACAAATAAGAAAATAATGTTCATGAAGAAAAATACCTACAGTGAAAACCACTGACTGGGCCTAAAATTAATTTTTAGTGTTTTTCTGTGTATGGGTACTTATTCATGTGTATGCCTGCATATATGCCTGCACTAGCATGTCTGGTACCTGCAGAGACCAGAACAAGACCTGGAATTACAGACGGTTGTGAGCCATTGTGTGGGTGCTGGGAACCAAACCTCAGTTCCCTGGAAGAGCAGCCAGTGCTCTTAGCCGCTGAGCCACCTCTCCCGCCCTGACTTTGTGCTTTAAGGGCCTATCAAAAGCAGAGCTCTCTCTCCCTTTCTCATCTTTGCTGTTTTTCTATTTAAACACACACATACAATTTAACTACCACATCTTCAGGAAACCCAAGAATTATTTTTATTAACATTCTGAAAAAAACCCTATCCTGGGGATGGAGAACTGGCTTTGAGGGTAAGAGCACCGACTGCTCTTCCAGATGACTCTGTTCTGTTCTCAGCTCACAACTGTCCGTAATCCTATTTCTAGGGGACCTGACAAAAATAGCAATATACATAAAATAAAAATAAATTTTAAAAACTTCTGCCTTTCTATTGGTGTTCTATACATTAAGGTTATTTTAGAATCAATCTTTTCCCTCCAAAATATGCAAAAGTCTGAGTCTTCTGCATCACTGTGAGGATCAAAGCTGAGAAAGCCAAGGCTTTCTGCCCTGCAAACAAGGAAGGTGAAGGTGACCATGGTGCAGGAGGGACAGCTGGCTGATGACCAAGATGCACACAGCCCTTCTGCAATGGCTTTCAAACTGTAAAGGAAGGCCATTCTCTCTTTTAAATACGCACAGCGTAAACATGTGCAAATCATTCTGGAATACACTAAGGCCACACAGGCTGTTCCTGAAAAGCCAAGAAATACAGTGTGCTTGCCATTACTCACACGGTGACGACAGGTAAGTGAAATATCAATCATGTCGGCTGTCAACCTTTCGGGACAGCAATAACTGTTAACAAGTAGTCTGGAAAAATTGTCCGAAAATGACTTGTCCTCTGCACACAAGTATTTGAGGTTTCCGTGGAAAATTAAGATGCCAGTGGCTATTTGGAACATTGCTCGGGTATTCTTTTTAATGGGAAATTTGCCGGTTATTGATCCACAGCATGTACCCTTGCTTCTAGAAGGCTGCAAGCAACTTTCCAATCAGTGGCTGTCAAAAAAATTCCTGCCTTTTTATACGGATACAAGACAGCGCTGTGGCGGTGCCTATAGTTACTGCTTTTCTTTAATTAACTGCTATGTACAGTAGGCTTCTACTTTGCTATGGTCCTAGAAATCAGGCAAAAATATCCTTATGCTTTATCTAACAAACTAATTATAGAATTGTCTGAAACGGGTGCTTGGGGTCAAGTTTGAGAACAAATAACCTCAAGTGTGAGGGTCAGAACAGGTGCAATGCCTTCTCCCTACTATAAAACCTTGCATGCATGAAATTGACCTGTTTTCCAGCTTTATTTATTTACCTCCCAAAATAAATAAAAAAGCTTTCACTTTCACCTTAGCACTGTGCCGAGCCAACTGGAAAACTGCATATATGTTCGTAACCACTGTGAAAAGCTTAGGCAATGTATACCCAGCTCTCCGTACTATGAGTAACGGAATCCCGCTGCAGTGATACACACTGTGCTGATTAAGACTTTTCTCTCAAACAGTTAATTAGGCTTTACTTTTACTTTTTTACAGCTCTCACAAACCCAAGTGCATTTCCCCTACTGACATACTAGGCTAGAGTTGGGTACACACACAGAAATGGGTAACAACCAAGCCCATGGTGTGAACCCATTGTGAGCCGCGGGGCCGCTGAGGGCCAAGAGGCTGCGAGGCCCCAGCCCGAGCTCTGCTGCTGTGTATGCAGCACTCCCTACAGGCAAGGAGAAAACCTGGGGCATGTGCAGGACGCTGGCACAGATGTTCCCACCAGGCCACTAGGCCACCAGGCTGCTGGGTCTGCTGCTGCCCAGGTGAATGAGCAAGGTACTTGAGGGTTGGAGGGCTCTTCCCTGGGAGCCTCCCACTGGCTGTCTCCTGACCCGTGGCACCAGTGAGGCAATGCTGCCTTGCCTTGCTGTGTCAAACTCTGCTGGGTTGTAAGATGAAGTCCAGCCAGAGGAGTGCTGTAAGCCTCACAGAGAAAATACCAAAGACCTCAACTAAACCACTGGTTTTACTTAAATCTGGTCCTCTGTGTTTGCAGCATCATCTTCCTTTATTCTCTCCCATTTTGTTCTAAATAGTAATAAAATCATCATTGATGGCAGAGACAAGACTCTGGCTTGACCAAAACAAAAGGAAAAAAAAAGTCCTAACAGAGAAAGCCTATACCTCAGACACCAAGACAGCTAACACGAGTTGAACAGAAAAGCCACAATGTGGCCATCTACCATGTGTTGGCTGTTTGTACTTCAACATATGACCTACACACAGTAGGCGTTTGTGAAGTATGTACTGACTGAAATGGACCCTGATTCTACCGGCATCACGGATTCCAAAGGAGAGGTGGAATGCTCGCCCTATCGCCCAGATTACTGGGGACTCCCAGGCTAAACTGCAGCAAGAGCACAAGTGAAGGACTTCATCCGCTCAAATCCACAGCGTGCATCATCTCCCAACACTCGGCAGCACTCGTCCGGCACTTCCTACCTTGGTGCATTCCATCATGGCAAATGCAGATTACATACATAGTACAAAATAGGTTCGCCAAACGAAACCCACAGGCAGCATTAGAAAGTGTTGGCTTCAGCTGTCCCTCCTTCCCATAATCCATTACAGGCAGTAATTGCAGCAATAATCAATATGCTAACCAAGTAAGAGATTAATCAGTTTTACGATAGCTAATGGAATCTCTAGCACCAGGCTTGGATGGGTTTCAGAGTCTCTCTGAGATGTTCTTCAAAACCCTTTAACAGTTTTAATAAGAATGTAGCAGAGTTTAGTGTGGTTATCCAAAACTATAATTAATCTCCAAAGGAAGGCCAGCTGCAGCAAAGAGTAACAAGTACAAGTGTTGGCTTTGTTTGCAAGTTTGTCAAGCAGTGTTCCTATTTGTTATGAACCCAGCTCTAATTACAACAGCATAATTCAATCAATAATTCGATTTTGGTGGAAATCTATGATATTTAAAAAAAACAAAACCCGGGGTTGGGGATTTAGCTCAGTGGTAGAGCGCTTGCCAAGGAAGCGCAAGGCCCTGGGTTCGGTCCCCAGCTCCGAAAAAAAAAAAAACAAAAAAAAAAAAAAACAAAACAAAACCCAACAACCTGAGTTCAAAACAGCACAGTTTAGTATTACAAGGCTTAGATTCTCTATCAAGAAGGGGGGCAGCCCTCCCCCACAAAGGCCTATACATGTTGGACTCAACACTGAATACCTCATGTACTTTTCTAATTTCCCATATGTTTACTGTACTCATCTGTTTAAATCTGAGACAAATAGCTTACCAATAAACTAATAAACATAGGTTATTAGTGAACAACGACAACAAAAGGTTTTATTCTAGCACAATGCTCACAATATGAAACACGTGCTTACTACATAAGAAATAAACAGTAGGTGGGTCACACAACACATACCCTAAATATTTGACTAAACAGACAGAATCACTGAGCAGACTGCTAGAAAGAGCCCTGGCGTCTGAACTCAGCCATCTTAGCCCTGCACTCACAGCCTTTGGGGGCCTCTGCTCAGACAGCACCCTACCAGCACCACCACCCCTCAGCTACTCTCATTCTCGGTCCTGCCAATGTGCCCCTTGATGGAGGTGAGGCCCCTGTGGCTCTTGACCAATCCTCCCTTCTCACTGTACCCTCCCTCCCACCCCCACTTCACGGGTTTCCATCAGCAGAGCAGTCATGAAGACTAAGCAGAGCCTGTCGAATTACAAACCTTATCTCAGCCTAGATGTCTCTCCTTAGATTTGGAGAACATCCAGTTGGTTGATCAGAGTCACCTCCCATGCTACAATTCAAAACTTAATTCCCTGCCTCTCTACCCTCCCTCAGATTCCAGACTGGTTTTCTGCCACCTGGGTTTACCAAGTCATGAAGTGCAGGGGCTCTAGTAGATGGCTTCAACTGATCCTGGCCACCCCCTTCCTATACCACTCATGTGGATTTGGGAGGGATTTGAACTCTCCCAAATCTCCTGAGCCCTTACAGCCCTGCAGCCACCACTGTCTTTGGTCTGAAACAGCTCATACCATGACTGTGTGTTAGAATTCTTCTCCCACACACCCCCCTTCTTCTGTTACCCCTATAAGTTGAATCACAGGCAGCTTCTCCTGAATTCCCCAGGCTGTCTTCTGTCTCTAAACCTTAAATACACTGCCCCTCTGCCCAGAACACTCTTCCCAGTCCCATGGGCCCTGTCCACTCCACCAGGACACCGACTTCTTCAGGAAGCCTCCACTGTCCTCAAAGATGGGTCTGGTGCTCTCTGTGCTCACAGGCACCCTGTGCCTCAGCGTTCACCCCTTGTCATTCTCCTGGGACAGGCTGGCTTTATTGTCCTAACCTGAGTTTCTCTCTGCTGCTGCCCCCGCAGGACCATGAAAGGTAAGTGTGTGGAGAGAAGGGCAGGGCTTGGATTGCACATTCACCGTGCCCACCTCCATCAGCTAAGCTGCTTGACCAGTGTGGTATCACCCAGCATATCCTGGCTCTTGGAAACTACCTGAGTACGTGAGTGAGTGAGTCACAGAACAAGAGAACTTTGTGACCTAAGGAAAGGCACACAGGTTTGTAAAAATGGGGACATTACTGGCCTCACTCACCTTAAAGTCACTAGGAAGATCAAAACTAAGGGGGAAAAGTGGTACATGGGAAACCTTCTATAAAGTACTTAGGGGGAAAAGACACAGCGCTATGAACTTCTTGCTTGAACCCAGAAAACAATGTTCCTGACGGCAGGTGACACAGGAAGCTCTGAACAAGACTGCTCAACCACTTGGCCCACTACAGAGCCAGGTTAGCTCTGCCTCCTGGAGGTGCCAGCATCCCTCGCTCAGCACTACAGCATTAAAATAATACACAAAGTAAGAGCTGCTCACAGGGCTGTGTGGTGTTTTCTTCCAGGAGCTCATCGAGGGCAGGGGCCATGCCTCAGTACTTCATTCTCTCACGGCAGGTTTAGTCACTTGGGATCTCTGTGGGCTGTAGGGGATCCTTGGAGCTCCTGACATGATATGTGCTATGTACATAGCCTGCTGTGAACCTCTGGTAAAAGAATGTCAGGTCACCTGTTTCCCTAACAACTCACAGCTCCTGTCTCAAGGAGACTCTTCCTTAACTTACTCTATGACAAGGGCCATGTGGTCATGGACTGAGAAGATAAGGAAAAAAGAAAACCACAGGCTTTCAGTGAAAAGATCAACAGAGACCAACTCTGAAGTCTGCTTCCAGACTAATGCCACTACACACGTACCTATTAATGTTCTGGAAATTACCACAATAGCAAGTTGACCACGTTTAGTAATACCATTTGTTTTGGCCAGCAAAATTATAAAGGACTTTAGGAAGCTCCCGATGGTCGTAATAGAAAGCCAACAGCAGGTGAGATTCAACTTAGCTAACACAGTGTGCCCTGGCAGTAGAAATTTAAACTAGCAGAGCCCTTCGTCCAATATGTTCAGGTGTTCTCAGCTGAAGCTGGGGCAGTGTCCACACTAACCTTCCACTTGCCATCTAGAAGTTCTGCTTTCCTCTCTGAAGAGGTCTAAACTGCCACGCAGGCCATCCACTGCGACAGGACAAGACTACCTGGCCATGGAGACAAGGCCAACTGGGACATTCCATTATAAATACGCTACTCATTCTCCACAGAGAGCAAGTATGAACAAGCCATACCAACACCGAAATCCTGGGGACTCGAAGATATGGCAGAGTTCCAGCGTTTCCTGGTGCGTTGGAGGTGGGGCCTACCTGTGTTTTCCCTTTCTTCCAAAGCTGCGCACAAATCCCCTTTGGATGCCACGCATGCCCCGAGATACTTTACGAGGTAGTCATAAAAAGAGGTTACGGCATTTTCATTTCTATCTCAAGACCCCCAAATGTCCTTGGTAACACAGAAAGGAAAAGATGATCTAGCTCTAAAAATAAGTTTTATTCTTATTTTCTCATCAGTGTGTGTGTGTGTGTGTGTGTGTGTATGTACCTTGAATAGGATGAGAAAACCAGACTACTTTTGGTTTACTTGTTAAATGTAATATACCTAAACGGACAGCATATTATGTGGTAAAACTTGGCCAAGAATTTTCAACTTTCAGAAGACCATAATCTGCATAAACGATGTAGAAAAAAAAACCCTTACATTTTATAATCAAGAAGAAAAAGTAGTACTTACAAAATTTTCTCAGTAAAACTTACTAGCTACCAGAATAAAAACCACACTTGAAACAGATTGGGGGCCAATGGAGTCTGTCCAGGCCTCCTTGGTCCAGATCTGTGCCCCTAACACATTTCTGAAGCAGATGTCAAAGGCTTATGTGTTTACCTGTGAAAGGAAGGCACACACAAGACTTCTGAGGTGCCCTCCAGCTCTACTCAGGTTAACACGATTTTAGAGGCAATCTCCAAGATATGCAGACCAGGGTAAAGATAATTATAGCCCAATTTACAGGGTGCTCCAAAGGTCAAAGAGTGCTCTCCCTGATGGTACCCACTGTCTAACAAGGTACACAATGGTCAAGTACACCAAAGGGAATACTTACACTCCATGGAAACACAAGGTCTCTGCTATAATGAGAGGCATTACAGTAAAACGCATCCTGCATCTTCTGGCAATGTGGGAAATAAGAAAGAGAGGATGGGCAAAATGAAGAGACTTATTCTTGTTAGTACTCTGCTCCACTCACAAGCCTAGGAGTAGTTAGAGAATCTGATGCGAATTCCTTTGCTAGACAGGGGACCGAGCAGAAATAAATATGAATCAGTCACAGTTGCACAGGGGGCTGCTACTGAAAGGCTATCCAAGGAAGAGTTAGCATTGCAAGCCCTTCACTAAAGGCCCTCCATGGCACTGCCAAGCTGCAATACAACAGACTACAGAAAAACAATACCCACCTATTTTAATCTTTCTAAAAAATAATATGGGAAAATAAGAAAAAAACAACAAAATTTAAACTACAATAAGAGAATATTTACCAGGGGCCTTTAAATAATTCGCAATGATCAGGTATTTAGTTTTTAGAATATGTAGGTTGTACGCTTTTCTAATAAAGCATTTCAAATTCTAATTAAAAAAATACTTTATAGAGGAATTAAAAAGATACAGTAGTGTCAGAGGAGAAGCCATGATCCCAGAAGTAGAATATTCTAGCAGTATAACTTACAAGAAACTACGCTATAAAAACAGATTGTTGATTAACACAAACTCATAACAGAATGCAGAGAGCTATCGCCACGCTGCTGTAATAACACTTGGCTGCTGAAGTCTCTCAATACATTAAATATCTCCTTGGAGACCAAATTACTTTACATTTTCTTAAAAGACAATTTATTATAGCTTTGTTTTCTTCTCATTATCTCTTAAAAAATATATTGAATGGGGAAAGAATACAACTTCTAAATAACTTAGCCGAAACGGTCCTGATGTTCGATGGCAGCCTTCAGTTTGTCGCTGGTTAGTTAGCAGCTCACAGCCTGCTGCCAGGACGTGCCCTCACTGCCTCACGATAGGCCCCGCCTCACATGTATCAAAAACCACCGTCTGCCATTATTACAGCACTCAGAAAATTAACAGCCTCAGGCTGCTGGCAATTTAAATAATTGATAAGTTTTCAATTAAAAAGCCAACATTTTCAGGTCTAATACAAAAATCTATTTAAATTACTGGTAAAAACTTAGATTTGTGTTGGCCCAAAGCCAGAAAATCCTTGCATCCTATCTGGGAGGAGGGGGATGATTCAGCAAGCTTTGACACCGAGGTTGCATTTCTGACTCTCTTCATTTTGAAATCATTAGAAGAAAATGATTAGAGGACAGAGGTGAGTCATCGCCACTGCTTCTTCAGGACTTTGCAGTGACTATGACTTTCCTCAATTCCCATGAAAGCCTGAGCTGTGTCTTGTCTTACCACAGGGCTCTCCCATGCCTCCATTCTACGCCAAATCCTTTCAGAGCCAAGTCGAATTTATTTTTTAATCATTGATTTATTTTTGAGAACAGGCCTCACTATGTAGACGAGGCTGTCTCAAACTCACAGACATGTGCCCACCAGTGCTAGGATTAAAGGCATGAGCTACCACACCCAGCAAATAATCTGAATTTAATAAATACTGAGAAAATTATCCATTTCTTTTAGCTTTTCCAATTTTGTGAAGTAAAGGTTTTAAAGCATGACCTCCTGGCTCTCTGCATCTCCTGGGTGCCTGTTGGTCCTCCTTTTTGTTTCTGACTTTGTTAATTTGGATACTCTCCCTCCCTCTTTTAGTTTGGATAAGAGTTTGTCTATCCTGTTGATTATCTCAAAGAACCAACTCTTGTTTCACTGATTCTTTGAATTGTTCTCTTTGTTTCTATTTTATTGATTTCAGCCCCAAGTTTGATTATTTCCTGCTGTCTCCTCTTGGGTGTGTGTTTTAGTCAGGGTTTTACTGCTATGAAGAGATACCATGACCAAGGCAAGTCTTATAAGGACAACATTTAATTGGGGCTGGCTGACAGGTTCAGAGGTTCAGTCCATTATCATCAAGGCAGGAGCATGGCAGCATCAGGCAGGCCCGGTGCAGGAGGAGCTGAGAGTTCTACATCTTTATCTGAAGGCTGCTAGGAAAAGACTGACTCTTCGGTGTTGGGGGGAGCTTCGAAGCCCACCACCACAGTGACACACTTCCTCCAAAAAGGCCACACCAACTCCAACAAAACCACACCTCCAAATAGTGCCACTCCCTGGGCCAGGCACATCCAAACCACCACAGTATGCTTACTTCTAGAGCTTTCAGTGTGTTTTCTAGTATGAAATTGTACCAAATTTTTTATGTAAGCACTTAGTGCTAAAAATCTCTATCAAGTCTCTCCTCTTGGAGCTCAGAGAAACCCAGAGGACGGTGGAGAAGAAGAATTATTAGGAGCCAGAGGTGTCAAGAACACCAGGCGAACACAGCCCACAGAATCAATGAAGCAGGGCTCCCAGGGCCTCACAGAGACTGAGGTGGCAATCACAAGCCTGCATGGGTCTGACCTGGGTCCTCTGCACAGATGTTATAGTTGTTAGCTTGGCGTTTTCTGTGGTACTCCTAACAGTGGGAGTGGGGGCTGTCTCTGACCTTTTCATCTGCTCTTGAGACCCTTCCCTCCTATTGGGTTGCCTCGCCAACCTTGATGCGAGGGTTTGTGCATGGTCTTACTGAATCTTGGTATGCTGTGTTTAGCTGATATCCCTAGGAGGCCTGCTCTTTCCTTGAAGGGAAATGGAGGAGGAATGGATCTGGGAGGGAAAGGAGGAACTGGAGAATTGGAGGAAGGGGAAGGAGGGGAAATTACAATTGGTTTGTATTTTTAAAAAGAAAAGAAAAATTTTAAAAAAATGTTTAAAAATATCAATAAATAAATAGCAATGCGGAATCCCAGTATCAGGCTGGTGTTCCCGAGGACTAGTGAGGAAGGCTACTGTGGAGCTCAGTCTACAGAGTTCTCTATGGCAAAGCTGCCCCAGAGGGATGTCCAACCGTAAGAACAGAGACAGACTAAAAGGATAGCCAACTACTCTATTGTGTTTTTTTCAGACCAAGAAGTACCTCTCAAAAAAATATCAAGGACTACGTTTAAGGATATGTCTTACGAGGTTATGTTGTATGACAACAAGGTCATGACTAATACGTTTCTACAACAAAAAATGATTAAGTACTGCAATTGAAAAATAAGCACAAAGCTGGGGGCAGTGGTGGCTCACAACTTTAATCCCAGGACTTAAGAGGCAGAGGCAGGCAGATCTTGAGTTCAAGGCCAGCCTGGTCTACAGAGCAAGTTCCAGGACAGCCAAAGCTACACAGAGAAACCCTGTCTCAAAACAAAACAAAACAAACAAGAATAATTTATAAAGAATGTATGGTGTAGACAGCACAACTAAGATACTGTATAAACTAATCATTTCAATTCTATAATGTCCTGGCCATAGTCCCCGGTAGGCTATTCCAGGTGGTAGACCAGGAAAACACTAGTGAAAGAATAAATGGCTATGGGGTTTAGAAAGGCCAAACTTAAAAATCTGTATTTTCTTTCTTTTTAAAATTTACTTTCAGTTATGTGAATGTCTGTGTGCGGGTTTGTGCATGCGCATGTGGGTACCCACAGACCAGAAATCTCTTTGGACTGTAGTTACAGGCAGTTGTGAGCAACCCAAAGTAGGTACTGAGAACTAATCGGGTCCTTGGCAAGAGCAGTAGCTTCTCTTCCCTACTGAGCCATCTATCTCCACAGCTCCAGGTTCTGGACTTCCAATGTAGCTTTGAGACCCTGGGCATGTCTTTCAACCAGTCACCAAACAGAGATGAAGAGATGGAGGGTAGCTGGGCGATGGGGCCGTGCTTAGGAAACATGAGTGTCTGGGTTCAATCTCTAGCCCCTAAAATGCAGAGCTAGTATCTATCACAGATGATTATTTCCACATTTTAAGGGCTCAGAAGCTGGCCAGTGGGGAAAGTGCTGCCATGAAAGGGTGAGGCTTCCCCAGAATCCATGTAAGGCTAGGTGTGGTGGCGTGTGTCGTCCATGATCCCAGAGCTCCGACAGCATGATGGAGGACAGAGACGGCAGACTGCTCAGAAGCCCAAAGGCCAGCTACTCTGGCATATGCAGTGGCTAACATCAAAGAGACCTTGACAGGCAGACAGTGAAGACTGACGACCAAGACCTTTGACCTCCATGTGTACTCACACCTGCTTGTACACACACACACACACACACACACACACACACACACACACACACACACACACATGCACACCATCCCTACACACAGACACACAAATAAGTAAAAAAAAAGGTATTTCAGGCCCCGAGCTTACACATCTGGAACTCAGACATGGACAAGGTTAGCAGTGTCACGAGGGTCACACTCAGTACTCTCTTTCTCCAGGTTCAGTTTATAAGGTCTTCTGAGAATCTATACTGTTTCTATGTGGGTCTGCTGAATGTCTAGGAAATAGGCTGTTGCCAAAGACCTACGTTAGAAAACCAGAACTCGTCTGTGTGCATGCGTTTTCTAAAAACAAAGGAGCCACGCTCTCGGGAGAGTTAGCCAATCTATCAAAAGCAGCAACGCCTTGGCAAAGACAATCCTGCTCGGCCTTCCACGTACTGATGATCTCAGCTCTAAATTCTCAGTACACAAAGACTCCCAGATAAGTTAATGGGAAGTCAATGGGAAATTGACTTTTCCTACTCTGGGCTGGTAGGAATGCAATGCTCTGTTAATCATGCCATCCCTCTTGTTCTCTTTCCTCCTACCCTAAATTAAAACTATTGGCGGAAACCCACACAGACAGCTTACAGTTTTCATTACGATGAAACACTATCCTGGTTGAAGTTAAGGGCTATCCAAAACATACACCCTAACTGCTGGCTGCAGTTAGAGTCTCAGAGAAAAGCACCTGTCTGGCCTTGTCTGTTGTGCCTACCGTAATGTCAGTCTGTATGTGCACAGCATTTCACATCTCTCACCCATTTGATCATTACATGACCCTGGGCAGTAGGAAGGACGTGTGCCGCTCACTGACAGATGAGGCAACGGTGGTACTCAAGGCTAAACTGTCTGCCTGAGGCCAGGAACCTAGAGCACAGCAGTGGCCCCACTGGCACAGGGCTTCCCACCAGACCACAGAGAAGGTTTTCCAGTCAGATTACTAACGAGTAAAATAAAACTTGGGAGGAAATCTCAAACTGGGACTCAGGGAAGCATTATGTCTCCTGTTGTTTATGAAGTTTTCTCAGTCGGTGCTGAAACATTAGAAATGTGCTGTTTCTGGCACCTATTTCAGTCTCAGGACAAATTGTTAATGCAAAATTTCAGGGAAAGTTGAAATACCAAAGAACGCAGCCCCCATCACTTTGGATCAGGGAGCCACCTTGCTGTTCAAGGTGCAAGCAGGGCATAAAAGAACCAGGAGTGCATGTTTACCTCCTGCACCCGGAAGCCTGCAGCTATGTCATAGCTGCAGTCTGGAAGGGTGAAAGACATCTCCAGTCAAAAGTAGATTTTGAAAAATTTTTTAGAGCCCAGGGGTTCATTTTTAATGAGCCGTTACTTTAAGTACTGCATAAAAAATACAGGAAATTGATAGTCCATTTAGTCTGCACCATACCTAATGCAAAAGTCATTAAGATGCATTATTCTTAATGTTCATGATATGATCAGTGAGTGTCTTTTGAAAATAATGCCCTTAACTTTCACAGAAGGAAATCTTTGAAAACCTTATCTATTATACAGAAAAATGCTATAGCAACTGTGATTCACTTACTATCTTCACTGTGCCCAAGAAACAGCATCCTCAATTCCATTAACATTCTTTAAAAATGGTCCTTGTTTGCTAGGCTGATGAGATGGCTCACCGGCTAAGAGCACTTACCACCAGGCCTGACAACCTGAGTTGGATCCCCAGAACTCACATGGTGGAAGGAGAGAACCAACTCCTGCAAGTTGTCCTCTGCACTACACGCACGCACATGCACACGCCAGCACAGGCACACACACGCACACGCCAGCACACGCCAGCATATGCACACACGCGCACACACACACACACACACGCACGCACACGTGTTATCTTGAAACAGCCCTTGTGTGCACACTTACGTAGGACAGCATTGCCTTCATCTCTTCGTCGCTTCTTACTGTAATCCTATCACCATCTTCATCTTCATCTGTTTAAAAACGAATACGATGAAAGCAGTAAGACTTGCATTCTCTTTTTTTATTATTTTTGAAGATTTATTTGACTTTTCATTGTGTCTCTGAGGGAGTAGGTGCACATGGCTGCAGTACTCACCAAGGCTAGAAAAGGATTTAGAGCCCTTGCTAAAGAAAGAACTAAAATTTTCTTTTATAAGAAAGGTGAAAATCAAAATATTTCTCTAGTTATTCTAGGCATACACGTTAAGTCAGGTGCGTTTAACTGGAGTACGACGTGTCAGCTTTTGAGAGAAGACTCTGTCTCAGGTGGCATTGGATTTCCTGTTCTCTATTCCTCCTCTCTCCCAGGCAAGCCATCATGTCACAGGTGAGAATGTCCCACACTGACACCACTGCAGCCCACAAGGTGCTCTAACGTGCTCATGTGCATTGCCACCTTAAGAACCACACTGCAACCTGCAACATGGACACCAGGATGATTTCTGCTTTACAGAAGCAGGCCTGGGGCCTCGCACAAGGAAAAAAGCAAAGCAACTCTAATGGGGGCTCCCATCTTTCGCCCTAACTTTCAAAGCTCTCTCCAAAGATTTTCATTTGTCCCATTCCTCCGACCTGCGGAAGATGGTGAAGCGTGTTATTCTGGAATAATGTAACAGTCTTAAGACTTGAGGCTATTAAGACTGCAGAACCCATAACCAGAATGTGCACATTTGAATAAGTGGAAAGAGGCCACATCTAAAAGTAATGTGCTCATTTCAGTAATTCTCTTAGTTTTAAAAGCTGCTTTCAAAAACCTAAAGATAGACCTCTTGAAAAGATCAGATCTCAATTTTAACCTAAAATAGAGTTGTTGACCGAATCAGCACCCACACCTTTTCCTAAGCTGGACTCAGAATGACTTCTGGTTATTTCTGAAGATTTTGATACTTCATCCTTCTAAAGAAAACATGTCAGGAGTAGGAACACATTGGTGACCAGGATGGTTCAATGGATAAAAGTACTTGTTTCCAAGCCTGACAACCTGAGTTCAATCCCTAGAAACCACACTGTGGAAGGAGAAGTTCAATGCCCAGAAGTTGTCCTCTGGTCTCCACACATATGCTGCAGAATATGCATGCCCACAGGCAGACACACACACAAACTGAATGAATGAATGAATGAATGAATGAATGAATGAGTGAAATGTAATAACAAAATGTTAACATGAGCAGAAGCATTTGACAGTTGATGTGGAAGCTCTAAATACATAGGTCAAAGAAAATGCCTAAAACACTTGAATGGTGTATACAGCCTGCTCCGGTAACAATCTAGAAGGGGTGGGCCCTGGGCAGCATGCTCAGAATCTGAATACTTCTAGCAGTTAGCATTATATTTCTGTTTACAGCATGTAATTGCTGCCTTGACTACAAGTTCCTATTCCAAACCAGACAAATTGGACATCTCATCATAAGAGAATATGTTTGCACAGCTCTGAAAGAACAGCGAGATTTGGTTCAATGCATGAATCGCCCACTGCGTACCAATAGGCATACCTTCCTGTCCAGCTGTAGACATTCTGAAGATGTCCTCCTATTTGATAACAAAGCCATGGGGGCCATGGAAAGGAGTCTGTGCTTTGTCTCAATTAGTCTATTACCAATAGCAGAATACCACTGGCTCCTTTTTGACAGAAGCAGGGAAAGCAGCACTTCCCTGGGTAACTGGAGCCAACAGCTCTCAAAGTGCCTTCTCTCCCAAGCCTCATGCTGTAGAGTTCCCCAGCCCCACTGAATCAGCATCTGCAAGTCACTGCCCAAACAGCTGGGAGCCGTCAAGAACCCCTACTGGAAACTACAGCAAGAGTCAAGAGCACCACACTGGTGTGCAAAAGGGCACATTCCCAAGTCCCAGTGCGTCTGAGAGGTCTCTGCACAAAGAGAGCTGCTTTGCCTGTCTCTGGATTTTAAAATAGACTTCCTAAGGACAAACTAGACAGAAACACCATGCTATCAGAAACAACAACAACAAAAAAGGTATTTCCATACAGATCTTAGAAACATATTCAAGGCTAAGTTGGAAGTCTTTGAAATTCAGCAGATTAAAAAAAAAAGGTAGTATAAAAGCATATACGACTATGTACTACCACAAATGAAGGCACTTCATATTTCCGACTTAAAGCCAACTCAAAGAGGGCTGGGAAGATGACTCAGTAGGTAAAGCAATGTGAAGATCAAGCAAATAGAATCTCTTTGCTAGGGAGGTGAAGATGAGGGGAGCGGTTCCGTGGGCCTTCCTGGCCACAGACACACTCATACAAATACACGTGCACCTGCACACACATGCGTGAACACATATAATCAATCAAATGGGGTCAGATTTTGTCCAACACAAAGGAGCTTTTGGCAAATCTCATTTCTGCATCAGAACTAACTGTGCAGATGATGGTTACAAAGGGACAGCCCATATTCAAATTCTAACACACGTACAAACACATGATCTCAGGAAGGTATTCTTTGAATAGAACAAAAAAGTGCTCAGAGTTTAATAAAACAGGTGAAGAGCGTTTTATGATTTCTGATGAGAAAGCATAAATTCCATAAACACCACATATAATTATATTTCTAAGATAAGAAAGTATTGATGGAGAGAAGAAGTGGGTGGTGGGTAGGAGATGGAATGGGGTAGAAATCTCTGAGTTCTCAAACCCAGCCTTAGATACCTAAGACTACTTAAAGTGTTCTGGAATTCTGGTTTCTAGGTAAGCTTGAGATTTTTCCTAGGGAAGTCAGTTATCGGGGCAATTCCTCACTGAGCACCTCATGCAAAACAGACAGACCAAGCCAAGGTATTCAAGCTGACAAGAAGGGTTGGGAGAGAAGTGCTGACTCCAAGAGGGAGATCTCAGACCAGTTGAAAGGAGCCTTCCAACTGAGCCTGGTGATAAGAATCAAGCTGATGTGGCATGATGACTAATAGCTCTTACAGCCTAACAGGAGATCCTATTTGACAGCGGTCTTGGTTTCTCAGGGGACTGCTTTACCTTCTAATTTCCATGCTTAGCTGCTTTAATGAAGACTCACTGTTCTTGCCAAAGGGGAGGCTGGGTCAGAAAAATAACCACATAAAGATAAGCACACTCGTGAGAATTCAGGTGATGCTGGCCAAAGAGTGAAATTGAACCTGTCCCTGACCCTAGGATGGCAGGCTCGGCCACAAGCCACTCACCTCAGTGTTTAAACCTCTTTCCCAAACCAGTTAAATGGCAAGCCTGGGAAGAGGGGAAAGTAGGAAGTAGACACGCTACTAAGCAGCTTAGTAGACAGTGACCTGAAACACTTTAAATGGAAGTTAGACCGGTTCAAACAGCTCCAGCAAACACCCTGACTGTTTGCCTTTCAAACTGTATTGACTTTAAAACTAAACTCGCTGGAGTAACAAATCATAAGAACGTACTAAAAGGGAACCAAGACTTCTAAAGGCATAAAGGGCTGGAACAGAGCCCCAGAAGGGGGTAGCACAGAAGGGGGTGCAAAGGAGGGAAATAACCTAAACTCTTTTCTGTCTGATACATGAGGTTCTTTGCCATCTGACCAAAATAACATTACTGGATATAACCGGGGGGGAGGGGTGCTCAGAGATCTGACACACTGGTTCACAATGACAGTCCCAGACTCCTCTAGTTGCCTGGAGCATAGTAATATGATTTTCCAGCACATTAGGGAGGCAAGGGGAGAACAGGAATGTCTATGCACTGGCTGGATTTTGTTAATGTCACTTAAAATGGAGGCAAAAATCCTAGCAAGATACCAAATAGAGTACGGCAGATGGCAAACAAATATTATGAAGCAATCTTTACAAAATCTGCAGTGTGTCACACATATACAAAATGGCAGAGTTTGGGAAAAGACTTCTAACAGGCCATATGTTGTTCACGATTTTTATCTGAAGGCACATGCAATCTGAAAGGGAAACCTAGAGGAGGCATATAAAGGCCCCAGAGAGAAGCAGCACCTTGGGTAGGGAGATCAGAATGGCCCAGTGTATAAACAGCAGAAACCAGGGAATCTGTAGCACCTACTGCAGCAACAGGAGGAGCTCAGGAGGGCTTTCCACAAAGAGTGACAGAAAGTGAAGGCAATATATTATGTGTCATTTGTCACACTCCTTCTGTGCCAGGTGGGAGTCAATAGAACTACAGTAACAGCAGGAGAGAAATGGAAACATGGTTGTAAAGGTTAGAAAGACATCAGCAGGAAATTTCCAGAGATGTCAAGTTCAGAGTGGTTCTCAGGGATGGAGTCTACTGATCTAGGCAGGATGGCTGGCCATGCTTTCTGTGGTCATACCTTTATATCCACGAGCTTGCCTCCCCCCAAACCCCCCAGTACTCCAGTGCTTCCATTTCTTTGTTTCCTTCTCCTTCTTGCAAAACAAGGTGCCTACTATGTGTAGGTGTGATAACTGGGCACAGGGATGGTAAAAAGCAAAAAGCAAGCAGAGCCCTTGACATATGATAGAAACACACACACCCGAGTGATGGTACACACAGCTCAAGTTTGGGAAAGAGCACTGTGGGGAGAAGGAACATCTGACACAGAGGAAGTGATGGAAGAGAAAGTGGAAGAGAAGAATGCAAGGAGGGAAAGAAAGGGAAAAAAGGGTCAGCGTTTGGACGCTGAGCATTTGAAGGAGCCGCCCTCACCCACTCTTGAGCCACAGGGGCTTTCTGACCGTAAGATCTCATCTTCCAGGACGTCACCCTGGCTGCTGCATGCACAGGAGGAAGGCTAGGACAGGGGCCTAGGAGGCTGCTGTCCTACTCCTGTTGGGGGTGATGATGGCCTAACAAGCTACAGATGCTGTGAGTTTTGTCATTGTCCCCCACCCTAAAAGCTAGGGTGTCGCTGTGCAGCCCAAGCAGGCTCAACTCACAGCTCAAGCAATCTTCTGAGCACACCTTGCTGAACCGCCGGGACAGTGTGCACCACTCCACCTACCTAAGCTGAGCTTGTGAGAACAGACCACATGCTGCCCCTATATGAAGACAGGTTCAGGGGGTTTGCTCCTCAAAGCTCCTCAAATTTGCATAACTAACTTTCATGTGTTCAATATTTTCAGACTCAGTGTACAGTCATCATGAATTATAATCTATCTAGTTTGCTTATAAATAATGGCCTTTCAATATATATACTAATTTAAGAAAATGAAACTTCATTTCTTCCAAATATGGTTAGACTTGAACTTTCCCATGATGCAAAAAGGGACTCCCACACAGCTGTCCTCCCTTGACTGTCTGTGCTGCTCAGACACAGGCGCCTCCTACAGGCACTGCTCCAACACTCTGCTACGTTTGTTTTCTACACTCTGAAATCTTACAACTTCCATAATTGTAGTTTGTCTTGAAAAGCTCATAGTGCTCGATTTAAGATAAAGACACGATATGTTTATTTACAGGTTCCTAGGTAAGGAGGTTGAAGCAATGGCGGAGGACCCAGGTTCAGTTCCTAGCACACACATGGAGGCGCAAAGTCATCTGTAACTCCGGTTTCAGAGCATCGGACGCCCTCTTCTGGTCTTTATGGGCATGAATGTGATGTACATATATACACATGTAGGCAAATTAAACAAAAAAGATTCCCATCTAAATCACAAAATAAACTTCCCAAACATTTAAAACAACTGAAAATGTTCATTCAATAAGATGTGGATACAAAACTTTCAGAGTTAAGAGGGTGGAGAGATAGCTCAATGGTTAAGAACACTTGCTACCCTCTAGAGGACCTAAGTTCAGTTCCCAGCATCCACACTGGGCCAATTACAACTTCCTACAACTCAAGCTCCCAGGGATTTGATATCCTCTCCTGGCCTCCATGGGCACTCTACTCAAATCCATATATACATAAATAAACTTTCAAAAATGTAAAATAAATAGAAGACACATTTATCTTCTAACCATGCTTTCTGCGTCAAATTGTGAAACACAGTTTGACAAGGATGAAGACGTGGGGTGGCTTCAGGCTTAAATATCTGAAGGGTAGCACCATGGAAATGCAGAAACACGTGGCGTGTGTGAGCACAAGGCAGCATTTGTCTAGATGGCCTTCCAGCTCATCTTTCAAGTTGCCCCTGAGACTTCCCTGTCCCACAACATCAGGCTAATAGTTACTAGTCTCAAGAAAAATACAGGGAACTGTGCACGCAATAGACACGCACAGGAAACGCATCTGCGGGCACGGTTGATGTTTATCACCTGGTGTGTTGGAGCGCTCATTAATCTGCTAATGAAACCGAGAGACTCAGCGGGGACTCTGGGCCTTCATAAGTGCCAAGCTCCCACAGCATCCCTTAGGCCTACAACGTAACATACAGGATCTTTTATGGTTATGGAATTCAGTCTCATATCAGAAATGTTCGCACATCTGGGAAAAGACAAAGTATTCAATAATTGGCATGAAATCAACTATCCACATGAAGAGTAAAACTGGACCCCATCTGACTGTTCCCACCAGCAAATGCTGAAGATGGTAAAAGTAAAGTCAAGTGCTTCAAATCTTAGTCATAAAAAGAAACAAACAAAAACAAACAAACAAAACAAAACAAAAAACCCTCATGCTTTTTATTTTAAAAAACGAATGATATACACAAATATGCATAATTAATAAACAGCATGCATGTGCACAACCCTATTAAAGCAGAAAGAAAAGGCAATGCAAGTAAAACAAATGTTTTCAGCACCCGGGATGGGTAAGATCTTTTTAAGCATGACAAATTCAGAGAGAAAAAGAGAGAGAGAGAATAAAAGGCACAGAACAAGCTGAGAAGAACAGCAAACAGACTGGACAAAAACCCTTTCAAAGACAATGGACCGACGCTCTGCCTGTAGAAAGCTCGGAAATCAAGTAGAAAGAAGGCAGCCTAAGAGATGCACGGGAAAGGTGCCAGGAAGTAGTCCAGACAGTAACTGCAGATGGAAGGAACCAACACTCTTCCAATACATAATGAGAAAGACAGTAGCTTTCCACCACTGCACTAACAGGAGAGGAAACCTGCTCATCCCGAGAGAGCTGGTGAGGGTGGAGAGGAAGGGCTTTCTGACATGGCTGTGGACGAGGCCCACCTTCAGAAAGCACATATACGGCCACTAAAGTTAAGAGCAGCAGGTTCTCTTTACCACAGTGATTTCAAATGCCCAGAAAGCCAAATTATACACCAGCCTCCCCAATGTGGAACAATCTAAGTCACTGTTGACTTCTGACTTTTTTCTGGTTTTAAAAAAGCTGGACTTCACTGGGCACTACCGGTGTATGTATACCTTTAATCTTAGCATTTGGGAGGCAAAGGCAGGTGGATCTTTGTGAGTTCAAGGCCAGCCTGGTCTACAAAGTGAGTTCTAGAGCAGAAAAACCTTATCTTTAAAAAAAAAAAAAAAAATGCAAGGGGCTGGCGAGATGGCTCAGCAGTTAAGAGCACTGGCTGGTCTTCCATGGGTCCTGAGTTCAATTCCCAGCATCCTATGGTGGCTTGAAACTGCCTATAATGGAACTTGATGCCATTATCTGGTGCACAGATGCATATGTAGACAAAACACTCAAATACATAAAATATATAAATAAAAAAAACTGGTTAAAAGCTTATGTGTCCATCCAGTATATTAAATAATCTAAGCAGCAGCCAAAGGCCGAAGTTGGCATGTGCACACTAATGCCCACAAGAAGGCTCATGTCTGCCAGTGAGGGCAGGGCGGGCAGCAGCAGCACAATGTGTAAGGAACTCATGAAATTACTAACAGTAAGCAAGCAAATGAGAACTTTTTGCTTTATTCCTAAGCTACTTAAAATTTGTAATATACCATTACATTAAAAAAAAAAAAAGCCAAACAAACAAACAAAGTCCCAGTATGTATTGGTAGGTACTTTTGGGTTAGCACGCGGGCTCAGTGGGTTGCGGCACTTGCCATCAAGGCTGAGGACCTGAATTTGATCTCTGGAACCCACATGATAGGAGAGAACTGAATCCTACAAGTTGTCCTCTGACCTCTACACACACACACACACACACACACACACACACACACACACACACACACACACACACACACACACACGGAGTGAAAATTTAAAATAAATTAACTAAATAATACTCATTTGTGCTCTAGATATGTGGGAGAAGAACCCGCAAGAGTAGTAAGGAAAAAGAGGCTTAGGACCACCAATCCCTGTGTAGAATGTGGCCCAGAGGGCCCTCCCTTCTATCCCATGCAGCCCTAACTCCCTTGGAAACACCAGGTCAGAAAGGAAAAGCAGAGAGAACACAGCAACAACTGTAGAACCTCTTCCTTCTCATGTGTGTGGCAACCTGAATTGGGGCCCAACATCTCTATCAAAGCAAAGCCATCCAAGGTCCAGGCAATAGCATGGATAATCCTAAGCTCAGGACAGTATCCATTGAGCTGTAAGTCATGACCTTTCACAACTTCTATCTGAACAGACACAGGGGACAGTGCTAACACGTGAACAAAGGACACGCTGGCCCAGTGAGGGAGGCAAAGCAACTGGAAGCGGGGAGCCCACCCACTCTGAGAACAGTGCTGAGAAGCAAACCCCTTAAGAGCTGGCCCAGGCAATCTGTCAGTCAGCGACCTCTCCCAGCTCCCAGTCCCTCAGTTCTTTTCCTACGTCTATGAGAAGCTGCAGCTTTAAGCTCTGCACTGTCTGTGCGGCTCTATAATTATCAAACCATCTCTCCAACGTGAGGAGTCAGGGCTGGATACATGCTGCAGTGTTAAATGGTCCTTTCATAAAGTTGTATTTATTTGAGGGCTACTCATCCACAAACCACCAAAACGCTCCCGACTTCCCAGCAAATTGGCCTACAAACCAAATCTTCACTATTTCTTGCATATTGGTTCTACTTAGTGGTTCAGATTTTTGGGTCAGACAATCAAGCTACTTAAAAACAGTCATGAGAAAAGCCAGCCTAAGGTTATGATAAGCCAGCCACAAACAACCAATGGCTGTCATTATTTTTGTCTCTCCGTGTATATTTTGTTGTTGTTACAATTGCTGTTTTACCTAGAGCTAGTCCAGAGTTGGACGTTAGGGCAAATGCCAGCAGTCCTAGCACTTGGCAGAAAGAGGGGGTAGAGAAAAGGAGAAAGGGCAGAAGGAGGGAGGAAGGTGGAAAGGGAGAGAAGCCTGACCTAACAGGTGAGCAAAGCCCGTGCACACAGCCAGACAGCATCATTATCCTTGCTGGAGAACACACAAGAACATGATATCAAAGAACAAAACCTCGAAATCTGAACATTTTTTCTGCTTATGCTTCAGAGATTTCCATGTTCTTATAAACACTATTTGTGTTGTTTTGAGTCTGGGCTCCGCCACTTCCTAGCAATCACCGAGAGCAATCATTTCAGGTCTTCAAGTTCCAGTTTCTTCAAAGGACTAATTTTCCTACTTTGCAGAATTACTACAAAAATTAAGCCCCAGCAAGAATCTACGGAAAGAATCTAGTACACTGGCTGGCTCCGAGTAAGCCATCAGTGACAATTAGAACAATTAGTACTATTACTAAGGTATGCTAAACCTGGAAGCTAGCGGAGCAGTAGACAGTACAAAGTTAGGCCTGTGGGTACAAGCCTGATGACCTGAGTTTGATCCCTGGAACCCAGTGTGGAAGGAGAGGACTGACACCAAAATGCTGTCCTCTGACTCCCACAAGGGCTTGAGTTGGGGATGGGGGCACATAAGTACATGCACACATGTACATATACATGCACAAAGAGAAAGAGAGAGAGAGAGAGAGAGAGAGAGAGAGAGAGAGAGAGAGAGAGAGAGAGAGAGAGATTAAAATAAAATAAAAATAAACTCTTTGCCAGGCTTAAGGAAAGCCAGTCAGGACACACTTCAACTGGGTGACTCTGAGAAGAATCCAGGACAGTGGTTGAGAAAACACTCTGGAAAGCTCTGGAATCCACTCCAGAGGTCTTGTTTACATACATGTGAGCAAGTTGCTCAGTTCTGAGAGATACCCTTTCTTGGGCTGAAGTGGCAACAACAGTCCTACAAAGCACCTCACAGGAATCTTGTAAAAGCTAAAGGAAATGGATTAACTTATCCAGCAGCAGTATGAACACCAAAGGCTAACTCTCAGACTATTCCAGAAACCCCAACCCCCTGTAGCTACTGAAAGAAGTCTAAATAGAGCTTGTAGCACGTGCATGTGCGTGCACACACATACATATATAGTCTTCAATAGCATGGAGATCCTAGTGCGTTTAATAAAATAGTAGGTAATAATCCCACTCACTGTAAATTTTAAAAGCAAGTTCAGATTACTGAACACTATTCCAGTAATAGAGACATATATCAAGTGAAAAGTGTCCTTATTCATCCCCAGTCCCCAAGGCCCATGTCCACTTCTCAGGGGAGAAAGCACTACAATGGACCCTCTGTAGATCCTGTCCCCCTGTAAATATGAGGTGGGTAAGGAGGGCTAGACTTGATGAGATGGGATTATCCATTCAAAAATCAATCCTGGTCTCTTTCCATATCAACAGATGGGCTCCAAACTTGTTCGTTTAGGTGCTGCTATGGACTTCAAAACAGGGACACATTACTGTTTATTAGTCAACATGCAGAGGCATTTTGCTTACATTTAGTTTCTTACTACCTAAAAATAATCCTGCCATGCACAAGTTCAACAAGGGAGTTCAACACGTGAGCTACACTTCAAGGGGTTCAGTGTTTCTGTTTGACAGCCTCCAGGAGAGATCTGCAGAATCAAAAGTGCCACACAGCTTACCTGTCACTAAGTGACAAGGACATAGCACTGTATTGCATTATTACTGTACACTCTACCAGTAATCATCTTTAAAACAGGAACAAAAGCACTGTCATGTGGGGGGAAAAATCACAATTATTTCCACATGTATGATGTGTATGTATGTGTGCGAGCATGCACAGGCATGTTCCTATGTGTGTGTGGTGTGCATACCTTAACACATGTATGGAGGTCAGACCCAGCCTCAGCTATTGGTCATCACCTTCTATCCTGTTTGCGACAGGCTCTTTTAGTTGTTTGCTGTCTCCATTAGCTACCTGGCCCCACAAGCGTCTGGACTCCTCTATCTCTATCTCCTACCTTACCACAGTAGCACAAATGTGTGGTGCTATGGCTCAGCTTCTGCATAGGCTCTAGGAACTGAAACTCAGGTTTTCAAAATGGCACAACAACCATTTTCTCCACTGAGCAATCACCTCAGCCCATGGCAAGAACAGAATTCCAGATCTTGCCTTTACCCTTCTCAATGCCGGAGGCCTTACACTACTTCTAAACCAGCACCAAAGGTGCTCCTGCAGTGACCTGGCCTGTGTCAAATACAGTTTTCTAGCGCACCCTGGCCTTGTCCATAAAGGCCAGTTCAAGGGAGAGCAGAAGGATTCATCTAGCATGGGGGCAGCCAAACAGAATCATTCCACGCTGCTCAAGAGAGCTTTGCTCTGCTGCGATATCCTAAAGCACTAAAGGATTAACACCTCTTAATCAACGTTCATCGTCTACAGGTAGTTTACACGGTTCATTCTGCCCTGCACTATTATAGTAATAGGAAGAGCAGATAAAGGTCATGCTGGTAATTAAAGCTATATTGTAGAGATATGCACACCCAAGATATGATTAAATAAGAAAATATTACTCGGTTCAGTATCATCATTAAACTTGCATTAATTTATAAATATTTAAATGTGCCATATGATGATCATAAATAACCTGTTTTTGTCAGTTCTGAGAGTAATGCAACCCATAAAGCATGTGAAATATCACTACAGAGAGAGAACCGGGAGAGTACACAAGCCAGACTCACATTCAAACGCTGTTGTCGTTGCTTCAGGCAGAACCTGGCCTATCACATCCTAAACAAAGAAAGAATAAAGAAGCACAATTAGCCATCTTCTTTATTGCCAACATGTGGCAAGGCCAACAGAAAACAGGGGAACTTGGGAAGGATTTTTCAAACACTGGCATAGACTATAGAAACATGAGCTTAAAATCACACTTAGCCCAGAAAGTTTAAATCTCTATTCCAAGGAGAAAAAAAAAAAGATTAGAAAATCTTCATACTGTATTAAAGACATCTTTTATTCTCAATTCAACAGTGCACATCACTATACTATTTTACACTCACACACACACACACACACACACACACACACACACACACACACATACACACACGCACTAGAGGCTATGAGGTGGGGGTGAGGGACTTAAGTTTGGGTCTTTACTATTAGATATACAACCTGGGAAAAATATTTACTTGACCACTCTGAGCCTCATTCTGATTCTTTTCAAAAAATGGACCCAAAATGATGTAAAAAAACAAACGCTTAAGACCTGGCACACTGGAGACACTCAGTAAATGTGGTTCTTGCTCTATAAAGACCACAAGGTACCTTGCTCTCACAGAAGTAGTTTTAACAAACAAGTTTCTATGATGATATGCAGCTAAGGGTGATAAGACAGTTCCTATCCTCTTGCTCTTTTGCTCCTCTCTTGCTCTTGCCTTCCTGCCTCCATTCTCTCCCCATTCTGTCTCCCCCTCTCTCCACATGCTCATGGCCGGCCTCCTCTCCTCTCTTCTCTCCTCCCCTCCCCTCCCCTCTCCCTTTCCCTCTTCCTCTCTCTCTTCTCTCTCTGCCTTTCTCTGCCCCTACTACCTTCTTAACTCTTCTCCCCATGCCTTAAATCAACTCTATTCTATACTATAAAGAAAAATATCAGACAGTTCTTATCAACCTTTACTCCTAAGCAACGGAAACGTATTTAAAGATGCTGGGATATAAGTTGATTTGGGGGGAGGGGGTCCTGGAAGGTGTATATCATCTGCCTATCAATATGTAAATGATTCTCTAATATTGAAAATACTAAAAAATTAGTCTTCAGGAACAGCTGACGTAAGAGGCCCAGAACACCTAAGTTCTGGGGAAAGAGTCCACCGTCATGTCCAATCCCACAGCGAACGCCTTGCAGACCTCTCTCCTCTCCAGGAGTGGATGGCGCTCCCAGGCCAGGCTGTAGCAGAACTGGCACCAGGCAGCCAGCTGACAAAGCCGGCTGGCAGTGCTTCTCAGCAGGGAGCCTGCAGCCCTTCCAAAGCAGGGTACTTACAGAGTGGAAGCTGCAACTTCCTTCTAAAGGCAATTCTTCAGGAGCATTTGCTGCAGTGCCAATTTGCATAACCGTCTTGGACTTTTTTTTTTTCAAAAAATAAATCCGTGCATAGGAAATGTGCTGGGGAGAATGACTACCCTGGGCAACCCTCGTACATCAGCCAGAAAGAGCTGACACTTTCTCAGATTCTAGTCTGAGAAGATGACATATCTACTTTGAGGAACCCAAGAAAAAAATTTTAGAGTTAGAAAATTCTTTCTACACATTCATAGGTAACGAGCGTTTCTTAACAGGGAGCTACCTGTATAAACTGACTACAGAATTAAGTGTACAGGCAATCCAGAGGAAAAGACCGGAGTCTGACCTTAGCCAGAGGACTCGGACTGCCTCCCCATCCTCCCCAGCCTCCCCGGCCTCTCCACTGACCATTTTAAAGCAGGGTACATTTCATGATAAGTGGTAAAATTCCAGTTTCCTTTAAGAGTTTATTCTGTACTTGTTTCCAAGGGAATTTCTGCTAGCCTCAAAAAATGTAGATTTTTTTTAACTGAAAAAATTTTCAAAAGAAAATTTAAATTGACATCTTGATAGTGATCATTTCTTGATTTTTTTTCTTCCTCTCGGTAAGACAGAAAAATAGATAACAGAAGAGAAATACAACCATCTCTATAGCGTGCCAGGAGCTTTGTAAGTACGTGCAGGTCAAGACCTGGCTCTTGACTTCAGCAAGCCCGTAATTTGGTCTCTGAGATAAGATGGGCATCTGGAAGCACTTCTAGTAACAAAAAGAGCCAAATAAAAGACATCAGTAGCAAGCAGTGTTCGCTGTGGTTGCTAACGGTGCCTGTCAGCTGGATAGGACCGAGAATCACTTAGGAGACAAACCTCTGGGCATGTCTGTAAGGGAGTGTCATACTATGTTAACTGAGGCAGAAGGTACATGTTAAACGTGGGTGGCATCATTCCATGGACATGAGCTGGGCAGCCTTCATATTCTGTGCTTCCTGACTGCAGATACAATATGACCAGCTGCCTCCCGCCAACCTTCAAACTGTGAGTGAAAATAAAACCTTTCCTCCCTAAGTGGCTTTTGTTAGAAATCTTGTCACAACAAGAACACTCAGAAGGCAGAGCCACTGAGTGGCACTGTTCAGTTTGGATACAAATGTCACTAATTAGGAATAACCAGATGTGGGACTTCAAGATAGGATGCAAAGAGAAAGGGAAGGCTGAATATTCCCTACCTCACACTACTGAATCCAACCCTACTCACAAGCTCTGGAACTGAAGACAGTCTCCAAGGATGAGGAGAAAGGAGGCTGAAGGAACGCAGAGAGCCCAGTGTCTCTAGCATGGTTTTGCCTTTCTTCAGACTACATTTAGGTCCTGGGGACCACAGACAGGTCCAGAGGGGACAAGATGAGTGGCTTGCACCGGGTCTTCCAGCCATTTGAGGAAGGAGCAACTGGAACCTTTGACTCTGACTCTGGTCTCAGACACTCAATCCCTCGGACTCAGTGACTGAGGTCAAACCTAGCTCCATAGCCCTTCAAGGCCCCTCCCCTTCCACATCGACTTAGCTTCCTCATCTGAAAACAGGGAAATGCGAGAGAAGGCTCAGGGCCGACAAAGGACCCATCCAAGTTCCATACTTACAGCTCAAGGTTCCAAGTCAGAGATGCTGATCTCTTTGGGGCTTTGTTTTTTTCTTGATGGAAGAGATGAAGTGACAGGGGAGAACTGATGACAAAGACCTTAGGTGGCACCTTGCCAGACTTGCCATGAGACAGCACCAAGACAGAACTGGTTCTAAGTTCTTTTCCCGCCCTTCATGACAAATGTGCTCCAGCCGCTCTTATGAGCAAAGTGTCCCGACACCCGGCCCTGAGCCCTAGTGATGAGAGTGTGAATGCTTCCTGGGGGCTACAAGCTGGAGACCTCCTGGGGGTACCCAGGAAGCAGAAGGCCAGGTCCTGTCCCTTACATTATATACCAACATGTATAGAGCACTTTCTATGTGCTTAATTTTCACAAGTCTTGAATCGGAGGCTCAGGGAGATAGTGACTTGCCAAGCTGGTGGCACAACTGGCAATAAAGTTCAGACTGCCTGACTCAGCACCTAGTGCTCACCCAGCCTTCAAGAAGTGAAGGCAGGAGGATGAGGTGTTCCAGGTTCCCTTCATAAAACAGGTAACGAGATCAGACTGATCAACATGACAGATACCCTGACTCAAAAAAAGAAACCAGGGATCTGCACAGCATATAATCGCACACATCTGGTCTTTAAAAGACTACGTTCCGGGTTGGGGATTTAGCTCAGTGGTAGAGCGCTTGCCTAGCAAGTGCAAGGCCCTGGTTGGTCCCCAGCTCAAAAAAAAAAAAAAAAAAAAAAAAAAAAAAAAAGACTACGTTCCTTTTTTTTTTTTTTTTTTTTTGGTTTTTTTTTTCGGAGCTGGGGACCGAACCCAGGGCCTTGCGCTTCCTAGGTAAGCGCTCTACCACTGAGCTAAATCCCCCGCCCCTACCTTCCTTTTTAAAATGTTCATTCATCTATGATATATGCATGTGTATAAACAGTAAACACGGATGCACACGCACCATGGCCACATGTGTGGAAATCAGAGGATAATGTTCAGGAGTCGGTTCTACTATACGTTCCACAGACTGAACTCAGGTTCAGGCTCTCACAGCAAGCGCTCACTGGCCCTTCCTTCTGTGTTGAGCCCCATCAATAAACAAATCTCAGGTTCTATGAAGCAAGAGAAACAGAGCTCTTTTTCTCCTCCAGATGTTTACCTTCTAGAAGAATAGACAGGCAAATCACCCTGAATGCATGCTTTGCCACAGGCATGGAATAGGCATGCCACGGCAGCCACCTGGCAAACATTAACAACGGGAGAGTAAGCCTTGGCATGGAAGGATGGGTGAGAGCTAGATAGATAAGAAAAAGGTAAAGTGGAGGCACCGCCTGGATGGGTACCCGGGGGAACTGACAATAACTCTGTATACCTGGGACACAGAATGCTCAAGAGGGTGTGGCAAGAGAGGACACAGGTGCCAGGCCAATCAAGATGGGCCCGAGAACAGCAATGATGACTGTGGCCTTGTGGGGAACTGAAATCAGCAATGTGCGTGTTATGAAGAGCACCAGCTGCAGATAAGGGATGCCACTGGGTGTCAAAGACTGGAGGCTGCTAGCTCACTCACGTGCTTGGGTTAGGCACACACATGGCCTCCGTGGTACCAGCATCCAGCTTTCAAAATGAAAGTATACATACCACATTCTCTTTTTTAGCAACACAAGGCAGTAAAAAAAAATTGTTTTCCTCCTCGCCAAAATGACACCACTCAAGTGTCCTCTTAGAGTAATCAGACTGCACACCTACATGTTAAAACATTCTTCCCAATACACCAAACTCTGCCGCTGAGTTCCTCTGCATGTACAGTAATGTCAGCTGACTAGAAAGAGGCACATGGACTGCTGTATATGGGAAACTAGGAAACAAAAGTAAGTTTGGAGGCCAGGGAGATGGCTCAGTTGGTAAAGTGTTTACCATGCAAGTATGAGGACCTGAGGCTGGTCCTTAGACCCATATAAAAAAACAAAACATGAGGTGGGGGCTTGACAGGTGGCCCAGGCATGGGGGCATGCTTCTCATCTTAACACTGGGGATGCTGAAACTGGTGAATCCCCAGGGCTTGCTGGCCAGCCAACCCTGTCTCAAAACAACAAGGTGGATGGCACCTGAGCATACCTGAGGTTGATCTCTGGTTTCCACATGGATGCACACACATCTGCACACACATATAAGCACATATCAAGTAAGGAAGCTAGTTTAGGCATTGACTCTCAACCTCAGGAGCAACAGTCTTGGGAAGGTCCTATTACTCTCTACTCAGGACACACACACACACACAAACACACACACACACACACACTCTCACACATACACACTCACACACACATAGACATACACACACATACACACACTCACTCACACACACACATACACACACTCACACACACACATACACATACTCACACACACACACACTCACACACACTACACACACACACATACACACACACACTCACACACACACATACACATACACACACACACACACACACACACACACACACACACACTCACACACATACATACACACATACACATATACACACATACATATACACACACACTCACACACACACACTCACACACACACTCACACACGCGCGCGTGCGCACACACACACACACACACACTCACGATAATTATATTATAATGGATTCAAGGGCTGACCTACACTAACCTTCATAATTTTGTGTGAAATACATTCTAAGTATTCCAAGGCAATGCACTGTTCATTCTAAGATGCAAATTTTCCCTGAACACTCAACATCTCTCAAAACGAGCGGTTTTGTTCGTAGGCTGATGTGCTGTAGTTTTAACAGGCAACATTTTTTTCCATATTGATAGTTAAGTTTATGTCTTTCAATCAATGGCATCTAAGGTTTTCTTAACCATTGTAAATTAAAGTTGCCCTGGTTTCCCTTTTCCAGCAGGTCACAAGTTCAGGAAACTCAGTACTCCAAATACTTGAGAAAAAAACAAGAAACTATTTAAAACTCTTTGTATCCCAGTTGTTTGCACTGGTGTGTTAAGTCCCAGTCCAGGCTATGAGCTTCCTGAGGGCAGGGGTTCAGTTGGATACATCTATTTCCCCAGGGTCCTGCACATTGACCAGTTTTCAGTGAATGCAATTAATCGAGACTGTGGTTAAAACAAGTAAGTTGACTCCACCAGAGGCCAGCTCAGGCCACCAGTGGTCAAGATGCTACCTATCCAGATCCATAATCCCCAACACTGGGATTTTGACCACTAAAATTAACACTCACCAGCACGTCCCTGAAGAGTAACTGCGGCCCGGAGTGCACGGTCCAGTCCACCGCGCCACTATTTGGAATCTTGATCCGAATCACCAGCACCTGGTTCTCCATGGCACGAAAGGGGCCAAGGGCCAGCCACAGCATTACAGGTTAAAGGGTCTCACATCCTGGGGCAAGGAGTACCGACTGGCCCCTACTTAGGAGGAGCCCCAAGAAGTGACAAGGGGAATGATAGACAGAAGACAGGCGATAAATAGGGAGCAGGAAGGTGGGGAGAAGTGAAGAGGGGCGATCAGGAGGGAGCTTGCAGGCCCTGAACCAGGCCCAGGTCGTATGGAGTGTCTCTGGGGGAGGATGCACTGGGGAAGGGGTATGGGCCAAGAGGAATTAGCAGAGAGCGGAAGGTCCTGGAGTTACAAAAGTGGACAAAACAGAACCCACAAGTATTTTGTAGTCCTTGTGAGTAAGAGGAGACAACGGAGCAACGGCCTGGTTTAAGGCAGGTACAGCGACTAGGGTCCTGCCTTCCTGAGCGGCTCGGTGGGCAAGGGGAGCGTGGCCCGGCGCCGCGGGCTGGGTCGGGGCTGTTTCGGAGGTGCACCGGTGCCGCCAGCCCTCCACCAGGCAGGAGGGCTCAGGGCCGCGGGGTCAGGGGGCGGGTCCCAGGCCGCAGCCGGAACCGGAGAGTGCGGCGCGTGCGGGGTCGGCCGACTGAGGCCCGCGTCCCGGCAGCGAAGGTGGCGGCGAGAGGAGGAGGAGGAGGAAGGCGGCCGCTAGACCGCTGTTACTCCGGAACCAAAACGCGATGGCGCCGGAACCCGGGGAGCCGACAAGTGGGACCCGCCTCCTGGGGCGCCATGTTGGAAGAGGGCAGCTCGGGGCGGAGCAGTGATCCCGTACTAGGACTGGCTGACTGCCACCTCTCCAGGTAGATGTGAAGGCGGCTAGAAAACTCAGGAAGATGCTGCTATATGGCTGGGGACTCTCAGTAAAACAATTTAAGGTTTAATCTTGCGTATGTGGCTTCAGAAAAGACGGTGAAAGACAAGACGACAGCTCCAGCTTGTCAAGTTGTGTACCTTTTACTGTTGGTGTGGTTTGTGCAACAAATCGGCGAGAGCCAGGCAAGACCTTTTTATTAAAAAAAAAAAAAAAAGCGCATGTTTTTATGTCCCTTCTTCCAATTAACAGTTCCAAAATACCACTATTTTTCTTCCACGTTAGCAAAGTGTGCATGAATTTTTCAATGAGGTTCTTTACCCCAACCAGTGACCTTACTGTACCAAGCAATCCCCTGCTCAAAAGCAATAGTAAAGAAACTCAATGGAGAGCTTAACTGCCTGGGGACAGCTGTATTTCTGGCATCATAATATCTTATTCAACCGTTGCAAAAATACCCGGTCTGTTCCATATATTTTCAGCTAAATTGCAGTGTTTATGCAGTCAATGATAGCAGGGCAGTAGCTGTAAACCTTGGTTATTTTTAAATGTCTTGTTACCTCACATTTTAAAGTGCATAATCCTGTTGATCTATGTGTCTGTACAAAAGAATTGCTTACAAATGACAACGTGTAGGTAGGCCCTTTATATGTATTTAAATTACGCTATTATCTCTACCTTTTGGGGCTGATTATGCATAAACGAAGTGCGTGGGGTGGTGGGACGAGTGTCCCTGGAATGAACACATATGTGATTAATGTAAGAGGAGGAAAAATTAAATGTTGATCATTGTCAGTATAATACCAAAATTTGTTGCATAATTCCCTCTACGTGGACTTTTTCCTGTTGCATTTGAAAGGCCATTGTGGGAGATAAATGACCATCTTTTAGCTATTATTCCTTGATAGCTTAGGTAGAAATTCATTTACTCAGATTCTCCAGGTACTGTTGGAACTGCCCCTTTCTCACTGCTCTTTAGTGCTGATGAAAAATACACTATTCACTCATTTCCCCATGTACTTCTTAATCTAAACTTTATTTCTATTATTTGAGAAAATTGACTACAAAACTAGAGATTTTCTATTAACCTGTGATTTGTTAAAATACCTTTTTTAAAATTCATGGTACCGTAGGGAAAACCAACTCCATTTGCCAAATTTGCATATATATTCTGAAGCACTTTTTTAAATGTATGAATGTCAGACTCGAAGCTTCCCCAATATTTACAGAGCAACTATAATCACATTTTAGATTTTTGAAACCTTTAAATAACATGAAATCTTAGACTTTATGATTTGAGCAGAGGTTTCACAGAACCTCTTCAAAAGTATCTCTTTATCAAGTAGAATAAACACCACCATCCAAATTAAAGGTATATGTATATGATCTTAAAGCTTTTGCACATAATATTTTCTTTTTAACAGTAGACATAAGTAGCCACTCAAGTCCTGGCTGAGGTAGTTTCATAGCCATAAAGCACTTTAACTGTAGTCAAAGGTCTATGCTTGTTTTTATCCTACTCGAAGAGGGTTATAGTTTGCATTGAAAATGTCCTCCATGTGCTCAAATCTCCTTGTCAGTCAGTGACACTGCCAGGAGGCGACAGAGTCTGATGCTGGGCCAGTAGAAGTAAGTTAGGTTATTGGGGGCATATTATAGGACATATTGGGATAAGGGCCCTTCTTCCTCCTTTCTGTTTCTTATCAGCCATGAAGAAAACAACTTCACTTCCTACCTTTTCCCACACACTTCCTGATGCATAGAATTCTGCCTAACCACAGGCCTAGAGATCATGGCCTAAATCTGTGAAGCTGTCTGTGAGGCAAAATAAACACCACCACCACCTCCTCCTCCTCTTCCTCCTCCTCCTCTTCCTCCTCCTCCTCCTCCTCTTCCTCCTCCTCCTCTTCCTCCTCCTCTTCCTCCTTTTCTTCTTCTTCCTCCTCCTCTTCCTCCTCCTCCTCTTCTTCTCTTCCTCTTTCTCCTCTTTCTTCTCCTCCTCCTCTTTCTCCTCCTCCTCTTCCTCCTCTTCCTCCTCTCTTCCTCCTCCTCCTCTTTCTCCTCCTCCTCTTCCTCCTCCTCCTTATAAGGTGCTTATCATTGAAAACTGACACATGAACCAGGTGTAGTGACAAGTGCCTTTAATCCCAGCACCAGGAGGCTAACTCAGGCAGATCTCTGAGTTCCAGGTTAACCTGGTCTATAGAGAGAGTTCTAAGACTGCCAGGGCTACACATAGGAACCCTGTCTCAAAAAACAAAATAATGAAAGGAAGAGGAGGAAAAGGAAGACTAGGAAGAGGAGGAGGAGAAAGTGACTAGCACAAAGGACCTGCTTCTCAATGAATATGACAGAAAGTTTCTCTCTAAATGAGCTATTCTGATGGAAGAAACACAAAAAAAATGAATAAAATATATCAGATGGTGGTAAAAGCAAGGAGAAAAATGAACCAGGAGGGAACATGGGAAGAAAAAAATGTGTTAACACTAAAGGAGATACTGCTGACTGCCCTGGTGAATCCTACTTGTGTATGACCTTAACTGAAAAGAAGGTGTTACTGAAAATTGGGTGTTACATGGTTTGAATGAAAATGGCCCCCATAAACTCGTAGGAAGTGACACTATTGGGGAATGTGGCCTTGTTGGAGGAAGTATGCTCATGGGAGTGAGCTTTAAGGTTTCAGAAGTCCAAGCCAGGCCCAATGTTGCTCTCCCTTCCTGCTGCCTGCACATCTGGATGTAGAACTCTCAGCTCTGCTCCAGGACAGTGTCTGTTTGCATGCCTCATGCTTCTCACTGTGATGATAATGGACTAGACCAATGAACCTGTAAGCCAACCCCAATTAAAAAAAATTTTTTTAAACAAGAGTTACCATGGTCATGGTGTCTCTTCCCAACATAGAAACCCTGAGACAGATGTCTACTGGCTTTTAATTTTTTACGTTAATTGTAATAAAACACACATAAGATCAGATTTGCCTTCTTTAGGTATATACTTTGGCAGTGTTTAAGTATGTTCGTATTATTACACAATCAATTCTAGAACTTTCCACTTACAAAAGTAAAATCCTCTATCCATTAAATAATGACTTCCCATCCCCCCTTCCTCTCACTAGCATTAGTTTTCTGGTTTTGAATTTGAACTACTTTAAGAAACTTTATACAATTGGAGTTAGACAATATTTATCTTTTGTGCCTAGTTTATTTCCCTTAGAGTAATGCCTTCAAAGTTTATCTCTGTGTAATTGTATATCAAAGTTCCTTCATTTGCAGGGCTAAAAATTAAGTCCTTTGGGTCTGCAATATGCCCATTCATTCATCTGCCAGTGGAATTTTAGATTGCTTCTGTCTTTTGACTGCTGTCAATAATGTTGCTATGACCATGCCTGTAAGAACATCTTTTCCAGGGCTGGGTAGCTCAGTGGTACTTGGTAAGCTTATCACACATTAGGCTCTCGATTTGATCCCTACTGATATGGTCTGACCACCCCAACCCACCCCGAATAGCTGTGGCCATTTTGATCCATGCCTGCTAGCTATTTCATATCGCTGCTTCAACATGCCTGCCAGCCACTGACCCAGAGAAGTGACTTGGCTCAAGGTCATGCTGACCACATACCCTGGTTTGTTCTTTATGTTCTGAATGTTCTGTATGAGGTTCAATAATCTTAAGAAATTCCACAAAGCTTTACATAGGACCCATCTAACCAAAAGTCAATATGAACTGTTATGTCTAAATCTGAATCACTCCTGCACCTGCATATGGACTCATGGTGGGTTTGGTGGAGTTTTTTCCCTTTTTTAGCTGACAAAAAAAAGTATCTGTTGTCATAGTTGAGATAATTCTGAACTGTGTCCCTGGTCTGACCAGTATTCATGTATGCAGTCAATGAACTAGTCATTCTCAACTGAGATTTGTGTTTATATGGTCTGTGTGCTGATTCCTAAACCCAAACACCTACCATCTTCAATAATACATAATAATTACCACCACCACCACCACCACCACCACCACCACCACCACCACCACCACCATCATCATCGTCACTAAGGTTCCAGACTAATTTAAGGTTCCAGACTAATCTTATCTCTTTCAGATATTTCATTAGACATTTTTGTTACTGTAATAAATATCTCAAACATGTTAACTTTATGTATTCTTATTATTCTTTTTATTGAAAATATTTTATACAGTATATTCTAATCATGGTTCCTCTGTTCCCAACTCCTCCCAGATTATCCCCACCACCCACTGTACTCCTTCTTTCTTTTTGTCTTTAGAAAACAAGCAGGCAAACAAACAAAAAAAGCAAAAAAACAGACTTTAAAAAAAAAAAAAAAACAGGGGCTGGAGAGATGGCTCAGTGGTTAAGAGCACTGACTGCTCTACCAGAGGTCCTAAGTTCAATTCCCAGCAACCACATGGTGGCTCACACAACCATCTGTAATGGGATCTGATGCCCTCTCTGGTGTGTCTGAAGACAGCTACATTGTACTCATAAACATTAAGTAAATATTAAAAAAAACAAAAAACAAAAAACAAAAAACCCTAGTAATCACAAGAGATGCAGAGACACACAAAAGCTAAGCCCATAAAAACACAAAGTCAGAAAGCATAACACACCAACAAGACCACTAAGACAAAAATGCCCAAAGAAGATGGCATATGCTTTTAATCCCAGCACCAGAAGGCAGAGGCTGGCAGAGCTCTTAGTAGACCATCCTGGTCTACTAAGCAAGTTCCAGGACAGTCTGAACTATTACACAGAAAAACCCTGCCTTGAAAAAACAAAGGAAAACAAAAGCTCAAACAAATATGAGATAAAAAAAGGCTATAAAAATAACATTGAGGGGTTGGGGATTTAGCTCAGTGGTAGAGCGCTTGCCTAGCAACCGCAAGGCCCTGGGTTTGGTCCCCAGCTCCGAAAAAAAGAAAAAAAAATAACATTGAGTTCATTTTGTCTTGGGAGTGCACTTGTGGGAATGGAAAAGTGTGGTTTATATACCCACTGAGACTCTGTTGGAGAAAATGAACTTCCTTTGCAAGTGGGTGTCAATTGGAGAGGAATTCTTGGTTAGAGAAGGAAGTTCGTGTACATGTCCCCTTTCAGCACTAGGACCAGGCTAACTTTATAAAGATGATATTTATTTAGCATGTAGTATTGGAGGGTCAAGGACATGGTGCTGACATCAGCTGGGTTCTGCCGCAATGAAGGAATTGTAATTGTATCAGAAAGAGACTACAACTCAAAGCCAGAGACTGAAGAGGCCATGTTCAACAATTCCTTCCAGAAGCACAGGCCTAATGCCTCGCAGTGCTTCTGCAAGCACTTACCATTTAAATAGCCCACCACCTTCCAGTATTGCTACCCTGAGACTAAGCCTTTAATTCCAGACCTTTGGGGGTGAGGGAGATACAAACATAGCCATAGCATGGCAAAAACATCAGCACTATGCATAAAGGCTCCAAGTTCTCCATATCATGTCACTAATATTTGTTCCTTTCTGTGCATTTCTTCTAGCAGCTGCCTATGGCCAAGGTGATCTCCTGTGGTTTTGGTGTGTGTGTGTGTGTGTGTGTGTGTGTGTGTGTGTGTGTGTGTGTGTGTGTGTGTGTGTGTGTGTGTGTGTGTGTGTGTGTGTGTGTGTGTGTGTGTGTGTGTGTGTGTGTGTGAGAGAGAGAGAGAGAGAGAGAGAGAGAGAGAGAGAGAGAGAGAGAGAGAGAGAGAGATTACACCCAAGTTCGTTGCTAAGATTTTTATAGTTTTGAGTGTTGTTTTAAGTCATTTCATGAAGGAATCTTATTTTGCTTTTATAAATTCAGAGAGGTTTTCTTTTCTCTCTCAATCTCAAATCCTTAACCAGAATCCATGCCCATCATTCCATCATTCTTCCATTATATTTTCTCTCTCTCTCTCTCTCTCTCTCTCTCTCTCTCTCTCTCTCTCTCTCTCTCTTTCTCTCTGTCTCTGTCTCTGTCTCTGTCTCTGTCTGCCTGTCTTGGAACTCACTCTGTAGACCAGGCTAGTCTCGATCTCACAGAGATCTGCCTGCCTCTGCCTCAGGACTGCTAGGATTCAAGGTGTGCACTATAACAGACAGGGTGCTCCTCTCCCTTTCTAAATATTCTTTCCTACTTTTTTCTTTTCATCCTTATACTCCTGAAAATACTTTATTTTCACTGAACAATAGTAACTTATTTACTGTCCAGATAGCTTCTCATCTTGAGCAGGCAAAACCCAAATCCTTCTCCTTCGCCTATGAAAGTACCTATTCTGACCCCTACCCCTGCTCAGCTATTTATTTGGTTCTTGGCATAGTTTCAGGGACCTCCTGCATACTGAGCATGAAGCCTACCACTGAGCTTTATCCTCAGCATCCTCTCCTGAGGGCCTATGTTTGTTATTTGTGTGTGTGAGCACCCACACATGTGTATTCTTAAGCACATACATGGACACACATGTGAAAGCCAGACTTTAACATCAAGTGTCTTCCTAATTTGCTTGCTACCTCATTTTTTTGAGACAGGGTCTCTCATGAAACCTGGAACTCACCTATTCAGCTAGGCTTCCTGGACAGGAGCCCCTGGGATCCTCCTCTCTTCACCTTTGCAGAGCTTGAATTCCAGGCACAAGACTTTAAATGAGTGCTGGAATCAGAACCTAATGAAACTGAGCCATCTCCCAGAGCCTACACACTTAATGAAGCTGAGCCGTCTCCCAGAGCCTACACACGTCTGAAGTCTTGAACCTCATGTCTACTCTTCCTTCTTACAGACACAAGCAGCTGTCCCACGTTCTTCTTGAACATGTCAAACATCACACCTCAGGGCCTTTGCACTTTCCACGACCTCTGCTTGGAATCCTCTTAGCCTTGGTATCTACATTATCTACATGGGTCCTTCACAGCTTTTAGGGGGCTGTGGGATATCTGAAGGCCTGTGAAGACTTGAGGCTGCTGTAGAATTATCCCCTATGCTTCTGCCTTATTCAGTAATAAGAGTCTTTCAATGGAACCCAAAGCTGGCTGGTATGATTAGTCTTGCTAACCAGCTTGCTTTGGGAATCTCTTATCTCTCTGCCTCTGAGACTAGAATTAGAGATGGGCTGCCCCTCCCACCCAGCGTTTAGGTGAGTACTGGAATCTGAACTCTGGTCTTCAAGCTTGTACAGTAAGTGCTTAACCACTGAGCCATCTCCCCACCTCAAGCAAGCATTTTCTTCATACTGAGTGCTGTTTGTTTATCGAGACTATGAAGAAACATGAAAAAAATGAACAGTATCCAACACTGTGACAGGCAAACGTGTTCTTATGTTTTGATAGGAATGAAAATGAGCAGTGGCAACAATCATCCTGGTGGTGGTGATGGTGGTGATGGTGATGATACTAACATAAAAGAAAAGGAGTGAGCCTAGTTGATCCCAGTACTTCCGTTTCACTTCTGTACATCACCTAAATTTGACTTTACAATAGCAGTCCTCATAGTGTGAGAAAATAGAAGACAACTTTTGGAAATGCCTTAGGAGGATATTGCAAAAGGATTCCAATCTCTCATTTTTCAGAAAGCAAACTTGATTCATTACACCTGACGCATGTGTAATGTGTATTGTATTGCTCTTCTTGCAAGACAGAGCTGCGTGGCTTCCACTAGAGTCCTCTTCTGAATGCTATTAAAGGCAAACACACTGTCTTTGCAGTTTTCAATCACGTATTCGTTCTATTCACAGCATCCATTCTATAACAAAGGTTACAAACAAAAATTGCCAGCACATGCCTCTCGGTCCGTCGTGTGCAGACAGCCTTGCAGTCTGACCTCTCTGTGTAGACTCATGTCTACTCGATTCTGTTGGCAAGCAGAGGTCCTAGAATCACTCTTCAGCTTTGCCAGTGTGGAGTATTTGTCAGGTGCATGAACTATTATCGAATTTCAAGTGTCATTTAAAGTTAGTGACATTCTGGGGCTAGAAAGACGGCTCAGCGATTAAGAACACGGGCTGTTCTTTCAGAAGAGGTGGGTTAAATTCCTGGCACCTGAATGGTGGCTCATGGTTGTCTAGAACTCTAGTTCTAGAAGATTCGATACCCTCTTTTGGCCTCTATGGGCACCAGGTAGACATGTGATACAAAGACACATACATAGGTAAAACACTACCTAGAAAATAAAAATAAATAAACATTTGAATTAGTGAACTAATTCGTGTGTGTGCGTGTGTACTGTTGTTAAGATTGAATATGGAACCTTACACATCCAAGGCAAATGGTTCTAAAATTGAGCTAGCCTAGGTTTATATTCAGACTTCCAAATTCTTGGCTACTTCATTTTGTAAATTTCAAAATTCAAAATCATGACGTTTGGTATGGCATTTGTGGTATAGTTGTGAACATTGCTGCCTTCCAAGAAAATAATTTTTTTTCTTCGTCTCTTAGTAGTTAGTGGCTGTAATACAATGTGTAAAAAACGCTTTAAAGATAATCTACGCTCATAAATTATTTTCATCCAATTCTTATGCATCTAACATTTTAAAAATAGAAATGGCCCCTCTTAGTAAATGTGATTTCGCACTTTTGCGTACTTGGGAGACATTCATTATTTTGCATGTTTTTCGTCTTTAGGGTTTGGGTAGACACTTTTTAGGTGGGACTTAAATTATGTACTAATATGGAAATAAAGTAAAATGAATCAATTTGTGGATGGCCAATTCAGCATTCTGTTCACAGGCAGATTGTTATACAAAATTACTGATATGTTCTAGCAGCAGCAGTAAAGGTTATGTCAAATGCTGCTAAAAGCTCATACCACAGGAGTTAATGATGTCACCTTAACACGCCAGCTTTCGGGCTGCATAATTGTTTCTGCCAACCCATAAATTTTTGAGTAACAACAAAATTATTGTGATTTTTCTTACTAAATAATTCATACATTACAAAGCATGTATGTAACAAGGCTCATGAATCACTGAAGCATATAACGATCATATATCTAATGACATATCTCTTTTCATAAGATGAATCCAAACAGATTTATGTATTTAGGTTAACTAAAAAGTACCGAGTTTATAAGGTTCATAATTCTATCAACCAGAACAGCAGCAAGAAACTCCAAACCTTGTTTTAAGAAGTCCAGTGTCTGTGATCCCCTTTTCCAATGGCAAGCTTGTTTGTTGAAACCTTAGGTCTAGGCTACTTTCCATGAAGTTTTACAGCTTTTAAATTGATACTATAAATATCTCTGAAGACGAATGAATGGTGTAATGGAATAGTACGACGTTCATAAACTGTATTTAAGATGACATGAGAACAACTAGAATAGCTACAAGCAATCCTGTGTGAGCCCTGAGCTGGTGTCCACTGGTGTTCCTTACCCAGCAAGGGAGACCTAAGAAGGGATGCAGTGTCTGCCACGGCTTCTCATACTTCACGTGGGTCTTGTTTTAAATACTCTCCAACAAAATAGATCTTTTTTTAAATGCTACTAAAAGAATGGTCCCAGGTGAGATTTTTATCTACTTAATTAAAACTAGATGTCCTAGCTAAAGTTTTGAAAATTCCAACTCTGCAATGTACAAAATAATATTAAATTAACCACTATTTAGTTGTCAAATCTCAATGTATGTATCTCTGACAATGTCATGTATGTGTACACTGTATCTTGATTATATCTACTTTCCCCTTCTCCCCTTCAGTCCTCTCAGCATTCCCCCTCCACCTTCATGTCTTATTTTATTTTTTGTTTATAACTTACTGAGTCTACATGCTTCCTGCATGAACACCCAGTGGGGCCATCCACTGGAGAATGGGTAACCTACCAGAGGCCATACTCTCTAGAAGAAAATTGACTCTCCCTTTCCCAACAGCCATCAATTACCCATAACTCCTCAGCTAGGGGTGGAGTCTTTTGAGCCCCTCTCCAATTCACACTGAAATACTTTTGCTTGGATGAATAATTTCAAATAGTATATATGTTCAGTTTTTAAATACAGATGTGTTTTGTTCTCTATGACAACAAAGAAGCAGAATTGCTGTAGAATTTTTTTTCCAGAAATGTGACATCAGTTCAGGGTCATAGAAAGCTTCCATGACAACCCTTACCCTCTCCCACTTCTCCTGACCAAAGAAGTGGCCTAGCCAGAAAGCCATTGAAGAGAACTCATAAAAAATATGATAAGGATGCTAACATAGAGCTCCCCTCGACTGAGGGCTTCTGATGGTGGTGAGGGTGGGTGGGAAAGTACTCAGTTTTCCTAAAGGGGATGGCCACTGGGAGTTTCCTATGCTTCAGTGAGTATATAAACACAAACTGAACTTACGGTTTGTTCTGTTTCGTTGTTTTTCTTTCTTCCTTTTTGGGAGGGGGTCACATGGATTGGGGGCAGATCTAGGAGAATTAGGAAAGTGAATATGATCTGGGTGCATTATGCAAAATTTCCAATCAAAAAAATGTTATGCTTGAAAAAGTGTGAAACTTGCCTCATGTTTGTACTCATTTTACATTTGCATTTGTGATGTTCCCACAGCCCAACTTTTTGTGAAATCACACCTCTTTCCATAAAAGCTAATGAAATATTTGGTAACTTTACTAAATATTAGAAATAAGCTTATTAAAAACAACCCAGGACTAGAGAAATGGCTCAGCAGTCAAGAGGACATACTTTTCTTCTAGAAGACCTTATTGGGTTCCCAGCACACATACTGAACAGCTCATAACTACCTGTGACTGCAGTAGAGGGGCACGTCGTTCTCTTCTGATTTTTGAGGCCACCTGCACTCATGTGGCATAGAGGCATATCAACAAATTTTTAACAGTCTTAAAAAATGTTTGTCTTCTACTTGTATTCAAATTCTAAATTAGCTGAACAGATCTCTAAGCAGTAGCTGGATGGCCAAGGGTTAGTAAAAGCTATTTTAGCCACAGTTTTATTAGAAGAAAAAAAATGAACGTCTGACCTCCAATTTACATTAGAACAATAACTTTTAGATACTGGACACTACCAGTGACACCTTCTTACAGTTAAAGAAAGCCCATGTGAATTTGTCAAGCACATAAAATAGTATGAAAGTGAAATATAGTAATTAAGATTTGTGTTGTATTGATTGTGTGGCTTAAGTAATTTTTCATTCCTAACATAAGATTTAATAAGTATAAGTAGTTAAAGATTCTGGGTTGGCACTAGTCATTAGCATGTAATTGAATAGTGAAAAAGATCAGTTAAAGCTGTGTTGATTACTACCTTATCTTTGAAAGGCAATTAAAGGCCTCAATCATTGCAACAAGATTTGATTGTGCAGCCTTTATTGGACATTGATCTTTCAGCAAAGTGCAGTTACATTTTCCATTAATTTACTGTAACATAGTTTAACTCTGATACCCTAGACTGTTGACCCAGGTGAGATGTAATGCTAAGTACTTGTTTAGGTTAAGATGCTTCCAAACGTCATTACCTCATTACTGTCTCAATGCCCTGTGTCGAATCTAGGAGATACTTGATCTGCTAGCATCAGGATAAGGTTTCTGTTATCTGCATTGGCTTTCAAGGGAGGTGAAATGAAGATCCTTGTCTTTGATGTCATCCCACACACTTAGACATCATTACTCTTTAATAGCTCTAAAAGGCATTTCATGAAGAAATGTAGATGTGCTGTGTCTGTGGCTCTGGGTGAACATAAATATAAATTACATGAAATAAAATGTTCTTATGCTACAATATGGCTTTAAAATTTTTACTGCTGGTGTGTATGTATGTGAGTGTGTTATGTGTGGGGGCACTTGTGCGGAGGTCAGAGGACAGCTTTATGGAATTGATTTTCTCCTTTCGACTTTATTTGAGTTCTGGGGATTGAACTCGGGTCACCAGGCTTGTATGGCAAGTGTCTTTACCTATTGAGCCATCCCTCTAGCCCTCCATATAGCTTTTTAATAATTAAAAAGTATTTCAACATTTACTATTGTCAACAATGGACAAAACATTGTTAGTGGCCAAATATATGTGACAAAAGAAATACAATGTACAACATTGTGTATGAGGACATTACCACCGAGAAAGTAGAGACTTTTATTTTTAGATGAATTAATTTATTGAATTTTATAATTTTAAGATTTATTTTTATTTTACCTGTATAGGTTTCTTGCCTGTATATATCTCTGTGTATATGCCTTGCCCATGGAGGCCAGAATCAAGGTTCTAATCTCCTGGAACGGGAGTTACAGAAAGTTGTTAGCCTCCATGTGGGTACTGGGTACCAAACCTGGGTCTTCTGGAAGAGCATTAAATCCTCTTAACCCCTGAGCCACCCCTCCGACCCCAGAATTTTTTATGTTTTCTTAATATCAGCAACCTCTTTTATGCCCCCAAATGTTGATGTCTCTTAACGCAATTTATAGCTTACAGAGTAACAGAGTAACTAAGAATTTTGCCTAGAAATTTCTTTAAAGGATTCTTTTTTTTTTTTTTTTTTTTCGGAGCTGGAGACCAACCTAGGGCCTTGTGCTTGCTAGGCAAGCTCTACCACTGAGCCAAATCCCCAGCCCCTAGAAATTTCTTTTAGCATGTCGTAATTGAGATGTGTGAAAATGAGAAGAGGGTAGGCTGTACAAAACTTCACACCTTCACTAAAAGTTATGCCTGGATTGTTTTGATAGTTTCTGTAGTATCCATCCATCCATCCATCTATCCATCCATCATCTATCTATCTATCTATCTATCTATCTATCTATCTATCTATCTATCTATCTATCTATCTATCTATCTATCATGTGTAGGTTCTGGAGAGATACCTCCACAGTTAAGAATGCTTATTGCTCTTTCACAGGGCCTGAATTATTTGGTTCCTGGCAACCATATAGGTGGAGCACAGTCACCTATAACTCCAGCTCCAGGGGATTTGACACCTTTTCTCTGGCCCTTGTGGGAACATGCACATATCACACACACAGATGCAAACAAAATTCCTATATATATATATATATATATATATATGTATATATTTCCCATATAAAACTTTGATATAGATATAAAGATGTTAGCATGTTCATCCCCAAATCTGCTTCTTCTCCCATTAATCCCCTTTAATACCTAGACAATTTCACTTTATGTTTACATACATGATGTTACTATCTAAAGTCTAGAAGCCATAAATGAGAGAATATATTTGTCTGAGAATGGCTTCAGTTAATGATTATCCAGTTGCATCCCATGCTCCTGAAACTGACACAATCTTGTTTGTCATCGCAAGCATGGATACTGTTAAATACAAACTGCATTAAAGAACTACAGATAGAAAATTTGGTCAATGGCTTCCTTAACCAAGAAGGGCAGGCAGGGTCCATTTGGACTTCTCCTTGCCATCTTAGGTTAGCAGAAAAACACTCACACTGCCTTCAGCATCTTTCCCTTTCTCACCTTACTTTTTTTTTTTTTTGGTTCTTTTTTTCGGAGCTGGGGATCGAACCCAGGGCCTTGCGCTTCCTAGGCAAGTGCTCTACCACTGAGCTAAATCCCCAACCCCTCACCTTACTTTTGAAATCCTTTTATTAATGAAATCCTTTATAAATAAAAGGAACAAAAATGAGACAGAAAAAGTTTTAAACTGAGACAAAAATAAAAGGCATGATCATGATACATTGTTTTTAAAAGGATTCTTTAAAAAAAGTTGTGTGCAGTGGTGGTGGTGGGGAGGATTCCTGTGTGCTGTGCACATGTGCACATGTGTCAATGTCAAAAGACAACTTCATGGTTGCTGGTTCTGTCCTTCCATCCTTATGCGATTTCCAGGTTGCCAGCATGCATGGCAAGTACCTTTACCTGAGGAGACATCTTGCCATACTCATGATACATCTTAAGATGGAAAGGTCTCATGTTTTTTCTCAGCTTATAGGTGGAAAATGAGTCACAAAGTAAAGGCAAAAAGACAACCCTGAAGCCAGAAATAGACTCAATCTCCTAGTTTCTTAGCACTCTGTCCCTTCTGGGCTAGTGTTTTTCTGTAACAGGCAACAATCAAGGTGGGGGTTGAAGAGGGGGGGCACACAAAATCTTTGCTGTTTCTTAGAAAGCAAGTTTCATAACAAAAGATTCATTCATTTAAAAGGTTTAATAAATCCAATGAATCATATTTTAATTTTTGAGCTCTTCCCTTAGCCATCACTGGTTTATCCTTCACCATGATCAACTCCGTGTGAGCAAGAGGTCTATTGATTTTCATGTAATACAAGAAAATATTACATTTGCTTAATTGTTACACAGCAAACACACCAGACAAGAAATCAAGGCTCTATTTAATGCAGCAGCAGCAGAGAATTACAGAGATCAATAGGGTAGTTTGTCAAAGATGTTCTCCTAGGAGACTTACCTATCACTACACAGACAAGAAGTCACAGACTACAGCTATCGAAAAGCAGGTAAGCAGAATCAGCAGGAAACATTATCAGAAATCAAACAGGCCAGCGTAAAAGTGGTACAACTGGACTGAAAAGCTGTATTTATGGTCTGGTAATTAAAAACCATTTTATCAGCCTTGTGTTGGGACCAAACCTTTACAGCACGTATTGACGTTATCAGCTGCAGCGAATGAGCAGTATTTGACTTAAAACTTATGAGCTATAGTTATTTAACTTTGTCCTTAACAGAGAAAATCAGTTCTAGCCTTCCTTGCAAAATGCTAATAGTTGGTTTTATTATTAATGAAGCTTAATGTAACACCATCTTCTTTGGGCAAGCCATTCATTTAACTAGTGTCAAGTATATTTTTCTGGACTAAATATATTGGCATAAGTACTTCTTTGATTAAAGTGTTACTTAGAATTGTGTTTAGACAAGTGAACAATACATACATTAGTACAATTCCCTATCTGTGGCACATTTAAAATAAATACATTTGAAGAGCCTGTTTGTATGACTTCATTATTCTGATGGCTTCACTCAGTCACTTCTGGAAGTTCACTTTCTCTATTAACTTGCCGGAAATAACATCCAAATGTTGGTTTTCCTACAAAAAATGTATAAACACTGCAGTACCAGCAACACATTAACATAAAATGCTATATAATGTGTGCTTGTAATTATGAGAGTGATCATAAATCTTAAACACCCATTGGTTTAGAAATTAAATAGTCCTACTTAGTTCTCCCTAAATTACTCCAAATTTCAGAAATTTACCATTCATCTGGGTATTTTGTGACTATCTCCAAGGATAAATTTTTTTAATGACTTTGCTTTCAAAAATGCAATTAGCTTAATAAAGTTCTAATGTAAAAGTGGTATCAGGTTTTTGAAATTTCAGCTTGCTCTTCATGGTCAGTAAATCGTGGAGTTGTGCCATTTCAGTTCACTGCTTTTATAAACAGTTGTCAAACTCATTCTTGCTGGATCTTTCTAGATGTTAATTTTCTTACAGCTCTGTGACGGTGTTATTTTTTTTAACTTATGAATAAAAAGTAATAATTTTACTCACCTTGTTGCATTTACATTGACAGGAGCTATACCTGCATTTAAAAATACTATGGCCTTGTGTTCCTTTTGTTGTTATGGGCTCATGCCTAGGGTGATGTTGGGAACTCCCTGCAGCTATGAGTGAATTTGAACTCTAGATCCTCCTGCCTCTACTTCCCAAGTGCTGGGAGTATAGGTGTGCACGTTGTGCACATGACCACTAAGACCAGACTAATACTACAAGAGCTCAGCCAAAAAAAAAAAAAGGCAAAACAACCAAACAACAACAACAAAAAAAAAAAAAAAAAAAAAAAAAAAAAAAAAAAAAAAAAAAAAACCCACCAAAACCAAACCAAACAAACAAAAAAACCCCAAAACCACTTCCAGGTAAAATCTTAAAGGCCATTGAATGCTTAAGTTTTCAGTTGCAATCAGATTCTCAAATATTTTCAATTTGTCAATGATATAGTATCATCTCCACTAAGTATCTAATGTCGTTTCCCTTTTTCCATATTATTTTCCCCTTCTCTACCATGATTTCCCCTTTTGGTGGAGATACTTATGTTCTTTTCAGAGTTAATTTATATTGTTAATATCCAGCCATAGAATTTGTGTTTGTGTACTCATTTTTATCTGTAATTTAACCTAGTTCTAGGAAATCCAGGGGTGGGGGTAGTGATTCATCTTAAAAAAAAAAAACAAAAACAAAAACAAAAAACCCCAAAACCACACACCCTAGAAACAAAGATTTTTGCCAGCATTTTATTTTAAAGGATCAAAAATAAATACTGCATATACACACAGAGAGGAACAAATTCATTGACATTAGTGTTTTCCAATGCACATTTTCAATACATGGCACCTTCATCTTCTTTATTTAGAAAATAGATTGTTATCGGTCCGTAACTGGTATGAACAGTCTCTGTGACTTTGGCAAATAACCAGGAGCCAAGTCCATATAATAAAGTTGGAATACCTAGAAAACAAATAAGCATGTTACTCAAGATCAGTACTTATTAATCACGTACTAATATATATCATGTTACGGATCATGTAACAGTCTTCAGCAATATTAACATTAGCTTTAGAAACAGGAATATATGACCCAACACTCACTATGACTACTAAAGAGCTGGACTTTATCTCTTTATGAAATGTAGTGGCAATTACAGGAGCCTAGATTTTTTTAAACCATTAGATAAGACTGATATAAATTTTAATGCAAAACATTTGCTTAATTCATTATCTTCAATTAATTATAAAGTAATTTTATATTCTTCTCACAAATAAGCAAACAGAGAATTATATCCATTAATTTGGTTGTAAATGTCCCTGATTATTGGCCTTAAGCTAAAATTACTAGGTCCACTAGTAATTACTAGGTTAGTCTTTAAGTTATATAGGAACACTGATGGCTAAAGAAATATTTGTATGACGTAGAAACTGGGTCAAACAACTGTCTTCAAAACCTAAGGCAAAACCCAACTTTTAGGAAGATTTTAGTGTTATCAACATGACAAAGAACACTCTCACTAGTAATTTTGTAATTGATTTGAAGACAATCTCATTTTATCTTATCTGCCTGGACTCAAATAGATCTCTGTTTCTCTCCTTTTCTGAACAATGTCATTAATAAGGTTTCTATTTTATTTTAGATTAACTGCTGCTTGATATATATCAAACTAAACACATTCTATATATAAATAAGGATTCATATGTATATGACAGCATGTTGGATGCAAAACTGACTTCCCTAATTCTTATCTTTTAAGGCACTTGTTTAAAATCAATGCCTAGTAACATATTAAAAACACATAGCTACACATATATGCCTGTATATATAAAACCACAGGCATACAGATCAAAAACAAATATTGTAGGCCCTATACAAGTATTAATTTTATTGCTTCCATGTGGGAAATGGGCAGAAAGAGACAATTCAAAAAGATAACTGTTCATTTGGAAAATCTCTTTCTAGTTAATAGAGAGACCAACATACACTCAAGACCGATCATACTGCTAATTTTTCTTCTTTTCCTGCAGGAATATCTTCACTGTGTTATGTTCCCTTTGAGTATGTGTGTTGGAATACTCTGGGATGCCAGAGATAACAGGAGAGGCATCACCAGCTGGCAAAGAGATGGTGGGGTTGGGGGAGCCAGATGCCTCTCATTCAGGCATTTTTCTAACTTTAGGAACATACCAAGTTTCAGTTTGGAAACACACAGAATCCCCTAGAACACCTATGGAATTTTCTACAGTGTACTGCAATCTGTGCCCTCATCATGCCCCCAAAGAACCTCAAATGTCTCAGGGGACTGTCATAAAAATAAATCCTCAAAAAGCATAATATAGCTATTTGCAAATTACTCATCCCAAAAGAAAAAAACGAAACAAAACAAGTGGTGTGTGGTGAGAAGGCAGATAGGAAAGAGAAGACCATGACAAGGTAGGCATAAGTAAGAGAGGAGTGTGGGGTACAGGTCCAAATAAGAAATGAATTCCAATATGACACCACCACTCCAAAATCTGAAAATAAATGTGAGTGAGGAATTTTAAAAGATCCTAGAAGGAATTATTTGTTTTCTATACTGAGAGTAAGATACACATAATATACCTTTTAAACCAACACTAAAAGTTGAGTTTAAGGAATGGTAGTGACCTTGAGAATTACATTTTATGGAATTTATCACAGCTTTCAATTAAATATTATTTTAAAGTATATAGTTTTAAAAACAAATCATACAAATAAATCCCCCCAGATAACATTTAAAAACTGATTAATAATTATTGGTTCAGTAACAACCTCAGGCAGGAGCCTCTATCAGTCTTGCTTATTGACGGAGGGCAGAGTTGATAAGGGAGTCAGAATTCTATAGTTTCTCTGCTGGAATGAATGTGGGTTTTTAGGATTTTTTTTTTTTTCACCTACAATGAGGAGAATAGTTCACAAATGAGGAAGATTTGGTTCCTCTGTGTTTTACAGATTAAAACATTTTAGTATTTCCAAAATCAAAAATTTAAGATTCCATGAAATAAAAAAATTCAGATTATTGGAGATAGAGAACACCAAAACAAACTTGAGAAACAGTTCTTTACATAATCCTTCATTTTAAGTTAACTGAACAGTAGGTAAACTACTCTCGAATTAAGTACGTAAAACAATTGGAACTTTATAGTAAGGCTCCGATAACCCATTCATTCCAATGGTGAGTTGCTTTCCTTAAATCTTAATCTATTTCCCAGCAGGGTACTCAGACTGCTAAACCATCAGTAAAATGTCAGCTTCACTGAAGGGAAGGTGGAGGAGAAAGGGAACAAATGAGTCAACAGAAATCCTTAGTATTCACAAAATGGAAAATTAATTATTCTGATTACTACTCATTTAGAAGGGAGGACAAAGAATAAAACCCTTTGTATTCCTACTCCCTACTAGGGGTTTGATCCAGATGGGCAAACTGTACCATCAACAACCAGGTTCCTGTTACTTAATGCATATTTCCCTTAGTTCAAACAGAAATTGAAAACCAAACCAAAATTACTAAATTGATTTTTGGTAAAGTCCAGCAAAGGATTTCAGAGTAAGCCCATTTGTGTGTTACAGCACGCAGGAACACTTTCTTTGCTGCACTTACAGAATTGCTAAGAGCACACACACTATTAAATCCCTATTTCACATTAAAAAACAAAAAAGAACCAACAACAACAACAAACCCTATATCTGTTGTTTTTCTTTGTGGGAAGATTTTCTTCTTTTGATGTCTTAATGATCTACAGCTAAAAAAGAAGCCCTTAATCATGGCAGGTATCTTTAAGAAAATGTTCATTTTGAACTGTGACACTATACAAGTGATTCAGCCGATATAGTTTACCTTTGGCTTGGCCTACTAGTTTTTTGTTTTTTTTTTTTTAAATTAATTTTATTTTTTTACAGTCTAGTCGTTTCCCTCCTCCCACTTAGTCCTCTCACAGTTCCTCATCTTATTCCTCCTCCTGGCCTAACCTATATCTCAGTATTTGGAAAAGAATGATTCCTGCCAATTCTGAAAATAATAAACTCATTTTCACAAGTCTAATTATTAGTTAGCATTTTGGCCTTTCCCATACTTTCATACTAACCTCAGGACTAGCTGACATTCTGTACAGTCGATCAAACAAGTTATGAGACACATTGGAGTAAAATCTCCTTCCTGGATTTTCCAGTATGACAATGGCTCAATCCCATAAGTGCTATGGTTATTATAAACAGAAATGCTCATGCTTTATTAAGTTTAATGAACTGTAGGATATAAGTAATAATAGTACGGCTACATAGAGTGTAGTTTTAATTTTGGATTTAAAAAAAACTATTTGGATTACACTGGTTCGGCTTCCTTGTGTAGAGTTTGAGTGACAAACCTAAGTCAATATTTTTTTAGCAGCTATTAAAAGGTCTGAAACATACTGAGGACTTGAATTTTCCCCTAATCTATAAAAATGATGTCACATCTACGATCCAGGATATTGACCCTTCTGCCATTAAACCAACAGAACATAAACATTTAGCAGGAGGACCGTGATAATTAGATTATCTTCGGGAATATAGATACTGAAGAGACAGCATCTTTTAAGTCTAGCACCTGAGAAAATATGACGTCTGGAGAGAATTGCCGAGATTTCACATAAAGACAAAGAAACTTTAAAAATAAGTCCAGTTTTTGTCTTCTAAAGGCTCCTGGTGTGAGTGCGGGAATGACTCCTGCTAAACAACTTGAAAGCCACTGTCGGGACTCGCTCCTTGCTGCCCGAGGCAGGGTCCTCCAGGGTGGACAGTGGCAGAGCACGACCTCAGGGGTGCTGCAGGCAGCCCGGTGGGGATGCGAAGGACAGTCCCTGGAAGCCGAGTGGCGTGCTTGTGGGCCAGCGACCGCCCTGGGCCGGAAGAGTGCCCCGGTTAGGCCGCCACTCACCCATGTTGATGACCTTGAGCGCGGTGAAGAAGCGGTTTTGCGCGGCCAGGTCTTGCCAGGGCGCCTTGGAGCAATGGTACTTGATGAAGGGGAAGCAGCCAGTGCGCAGGACGTGGTAGTTGGCGCCCGGCACCGGCCAATTGAAGTGCGAAAGGCCGAACTGGTCGTTGTGGACCGCACTGTAGGGCACGCAGAAGGAGGTCCAGTGCGGCAGGCGCCGCTGCAGCAGGTGCCGCGTCAGCACCTCCGAGGCGCGGGGCTTCGGGCGGGAGGCGGCGCCCGAGGCCCAGGGCCCCCACAGTAGCAGCCGCAGCATGGCCTCGTGGGCCCTCCGCAGGGGCTCCATGGCCAAGGCACACCCGGGAGCTGGCCCCGGGCCCCAGGGGCCGCGCCTCTAGGGGCGGGGTCAGGAGGGCTTGCGCATGCGCCTTCCCCACAACCCTAGGCCAGGGCGGGAAACACCCAGCGGGCAGTGGGCGGCGGGCGGCGAGCTGCGCGCGGGTGAGAGCGCCTTGAGGTGCGGCGCGTGCGCACTGCTGCCCGCGCCCTCGGGCGGTCGGGAGGGCGGAGCGACTGCGCAAGTCAGAAAAATTGTCACCTCTGGCCTCAGGTAACCGTGGAGCAGGGAGAGAACGTTAAAACAATCCTCCACAGCGACAAATCCCTCCTGGCTGTCGGGCGCTGGGCTCCAGGGAGATCCCCAGGGACGCTGAGGAGCTGGAGGTGTGCTCAGGAAAGTGAGCTAACACCAAGGCCTGGCTTTTGCCCCGGCTGGGCACGTGGTGACTTCGGACTGCACTTTTGTACTGATGTCCTCACAGTCGCGTTCACTGTCCAGACTGAGTCCTAGATAGTGCAAAAGAAAAAGGGTCCCAAGCCAGATGTGCTTGCCTGCAATCAACAGCACTGAGAATGCTGAGGTGTGAGGAGTCGGAGGCCAGCATGGGCTTTATAGAAGAGCACTTGTCTCAACCGCCTTCCTGTCTCCCCCCCCCCCAAAAAAAAAACTAAAAAGAAAAGGAGTCCTATGTTTTCTCATTTAGTGCCCTAAAGCTCAGAGAAACCAACCTCCTGAGAACACAGAAAATACCAGGACAGGATATGACAGTCACCAGCCTTGAACAATCCTGTTACCCACTGTAAGGAAATTACTTACAGTTATTACTGTAAGGAAAGCATTTCTCAAGCTTCATGTAGCATACAACCTCGTGTTTAAAGTATCGTTACTCTTATATGTTCTCAATTTATGTGGAGAATGAATAAATAGGATGAGGTTTCTGGAAAGTACCTTATGAAATAATTATGTAGGAACTATATAACAATTATTTGCTGAAAGTTCAAGAACGATGTGGAATAGTGTGATGTTCAAAGATTTATTTTATGTATACAAGTGCTCCATCTTCATGCACATCAGAAGAGGGAATCAGATCTCCCATTACAAATGCTTGTGAATCACCATGTAGGTGCTGGGAATTGAACTCAGGACTTCTGGAAGGGCAGCCAATGCTCTTAACCACTGAGCCATCTCTCCACCAACATTTTTTTTGTAGTCACCAGTTTTGAGTTAGTGAACATTGAGTTCATTTCACAAATATGTGGAATGTCAAATATTATAGGGGTCTTGTAGTCATGCAAATAGTTTGAACTTTATAAGATTCCTTATTAGATAATGATTTTTATAGAAAAATTAGGGATTATTGAAGGGAGGCAGGGAGATGCCACTAAACTGTCATTTTCAAAGTAAAGTTTTAAAAGCAGTAGAGTCCTTTTTAGACAAAATCTGTCACAGCATTCCAACATATACAGAAAATTATAAACACAATGTGTTTATTTCGTTTTTTTTTTTCAGGTTTTTTTTTTTTTTTTCGGAGCTGGGGACCAAACCCAGCGCTCTACCACTGAGCTAAATCCCCAACCTGTGTTTATTTCTAAACATTTATAAATTAATCTTTTTAATAGTAGTTTCATAGGTAAACTGGCACAACAAAAATCACAGCTAGTTTGTTGCTTGGTTTTGTTGTTTTTGAGTAGGGAGGGGATTTACTAGAAGAAAGTCAGGAACATAAAATAATAAATGTGAAGTTTGCAAAACCAGACTCAGAAAGTGGGACAGAACGGAGGGATCCTGGACAGTGAAGACATGCAGGTGAGGCTAGACCAGGGGCTAGCATAATGAGGACCAGTCAGCCCCACTAGCACTGCACTTTCAACTCTGGTTTGTTGTTTTGTATTGCAAGACTGACAATTACAGCTGCCATTTTTCCCCTGAATCTTTTGCTTTGGCTGGATATTATTCAGAAAAAGTCTAATCTTCCCAGATAAACTAATATTTTAATAAAAGACTTTTGTAATGATTTACCTTAAAAGTGAGCACATGATTCTGTTCATATATATACATATATATATATATTTAAATGGCAACAAGAGATCAATTATGAGGACTACACTAAGAGATTAATTATGAGAACTAACTAAATTAACCTAACATCAAATTAATGAGTGGTCAGTATGCATTATGTTAACTGTGAACATTACAGATTTTTTGATGCTATGAAAATTCATTTAAAAATGAAATTGAATTAAACATATATGTGCTGAGACTCTGGGATACAGTATGTCTGAGAAACTCTAGGTTCTGTAGCATGTGAGATTAGACAAAAACTACTGATGCACATAACCAGGTGTTACATAAGTTCCCAATTTTTCTCATCATGAGAGCTTTGAAAAGGGCTAGTGAACAGAAGAACTAATATAGGACAAGGCCGTTTGACTTTCCCTCTCTTTTCTGATGTAAGTTCTTCCAATGGAAGCCGATAGATGGTAGGCCATTCTTCCTTTTAGAATGTTCTACAGACCATAAGAAATATGTCAACAAACATCTTGTTCATTCCACTAATTTGCCAAAATTTGGGAACCTTGTAGCCATGCAAATAGTTTGTTGCATATATGTAGCTAGAATACTGTCCTAAAAATCATTAAGGAAAAGGTAACCCAATATAAAGAGAGAGAAACGGACATATCAGAAGTGAAGACTTCCTGGTATGCAGCAAATGGGTAAAAGGTGCATAATTTCAACCATCATTTGAGAAGTAGAAAATAAAGTCACAGTACACAGTACATCACACACCCTTGGAAATGACCAAATTAGAAAAGACAGAAAATTCTAAGGGATAGGGAGCAAGTTTTTCCAAAGTGGAACAATTGGAATTTTTCATTTTTACGACTTATTTCTTCATATTTTTGATGTTTGTGTATTTTGACTGCCTGTATGCACCATGAACATGTCTTGTGCTGGTGGAAGCCAGAAGAGGGCATCAGATTGGTTGGGAGTGAAATTACTGCTGTTCAGGAATCATTGTGATGGGAACTGAACTCTGATCCTCTGAAAGAGCAGCTAATGCTTTTAACCCTGAGCCATCTCTCCAGCTCTTAATTGGAATTGTTATTACACTGCTGGCAGTCTCTCTGGCAATGTTTTGTTCTCCCCCCTGCCCTGTGTGTGTACGTGTGTGTGCATGCCTATGAGTGCATGTGCATGCACGTGTATGTGTGTATGCGCGTGTGCAAGTGTGTGTTTGGATGTGTGTATGATAGCCTTGTTACATTTCTCAGGCTGACTTTGAACTTGCTATGCTTTCACCTCAGCCTCACATACACGGCTTTGACAGATGTATTATAGGTGAGTATGTGCCTTATGACACAGACTTTGTACTACTACCAGGTCTCTACCTATAGTGTTTTATTTGACCTACCCTAACAAAGTGTCATTCAGTGGCTGGTTTTAAACAAAAGAAATTTATTTCTAATAGGGGCTGTACAAAGTATTGACCAATTCGGCTCCTCTGAGGGTTTTCTTCCTAGCTTACAGATGGCCTTATCCTGGTATCCTCCTATGGACCTACTTTTTACAATTCTTGTCAGATTTCAGCTCCACTCTGGTGAGTTCTTTTAACCTATAGCACCTCTTCTCAGGCCCTATTTCCAAATGCTGTCATGCTCGGATTAGGTCTTCAACATACTAGCTTGGGTGTATAAGGAGGGGAAACACATTCAGTCTGTAACAATATCTAACATAAAGTGTGCATGTATGTTCTCCAAAACATGTACTAGAATATTCATAGCATCACTATTCATATTATTGATATTTAACCTATGAATTACACATATGTTCATGTTTTTCTATCTTATTAGTGTTTTAGTTGTTTGGGGCATATTCACACCTCATGCATCCTAAGCAACTGTTCTACTATTTTTTTTTTTTTTGAGTGGGACCTAACCCCATGGTCTTGCACTTGTAGGGCAAGCGCTACCACTGAGCTAAATCCCAACCCCAACTGTTCTACTATTAAGCTTACATCCCAACTATTATTGTTAGTGTTTATGAGGGAAAAAATTATTAGAAACAATATCTCTTTAGACCTAATCTTGTGTGTGCGTGTGTGTATGTGTCCATATTATTTATTTTCATGTTGTTGTTGTGGCTTTTTTTGTTTGCTTATTTGTTTGTGCTTTGAGACAGGTCTCACTGTAGTACCCAGGCTGACCTCAGACCTCAGAGCTGAAGCAGCCCTGCCACCTCAGCCTTTCAGGTAGCTGGAATTATAGGTGTACATCCCTACATCCATTTCTCATGTTGTTCTTAGAACCTTACAGTGAGAGCCTGACTTACTCATGTAAAGCAGCCCCCATCACCTGAACTTAGTTGTCCACGGCAAACAAGAAGAGAGAGTGTGGTATAAGTTATTTAGAGAAAGCAAGATGACATTTACATAACTTATTAAAGTCTAATATTAGAATTGCTATATTTATTTTTAATTAATTACCAATTTATCTATAAATTGATCTTTTGATAAATATATATGTATAGGAAAAAGAAGATACAGGATTCAGTACATCTGAAGTTTCAGAGATTTTTAGGATCTTGTGAAGTATCCTCTATAGATAAGCAAACACCACTGTATTGTAATAATGTGATTTAACATAGATCAAGATTAGGATGTAGATTTTAATTCCTTACATTCCCAGAGGAAAAATGAAGGAAATCATGCTACATGCGCATATCAACATATCAGTAAAAGATGGAAGACTTACAAATATAAGATTAAGATGTTTATATTTAAGAATGCAGGTACAGTTTCCAGTTTGGAGCATGATGACTTTCTGGTTCGAGGAAGAGGTATGGGAATGATTGTGTCCAATTCTTATGTCAGCATAGTTAGAACATAATCTCAGGTAGGCAAAGTAGATTCAGGTCCAGCCTTCCTCGGCACCCAGATCTGCTAAGTGGCTCAGCGCCCTCTAAGCCAAGCTCAGCACTAAAACCAGTAGACTTAGCTACCTATACAGCCAGATGAATGTCAATTTCTCTGCACTCTCGACAGTGGCAAACACTGCTTACTGCTCCATCAGACTCACGTCATCCTGTCACGGACAATACTGAAGGCTTTATACAAGGTTATCTTCGTGGGAAAAATTGCTAGGAAAGAAAGGGAATGCTGTATGCTCATCTAGATCTCTATGTTCTGAAGGCTCCAAGGAGTTGGCTGGTTGCCTGGACCACTGCTGTAAAGAGTTACACGAAGAATTACTCTGGCAAAGTAAGACACTGTTTCATCTGAAAATGCCAGTGGAATTTTACTTCAAGAACCTTTACTGACAAATCATAAGTCAGTGGATACTCTGTTATATTTCTATTATAAAATGATTCAGGGCCCCTTTAAATGGAAAGCTCCCTTAGGGTAGTTTTTGTTTATATTCTTGTTGTCTCCCTCCACTGTGATATAAACTTTCCAGTCTGAGGATATATGTGTGATAAAGATTTGGGACCCCAGTACCGAGGAAAGTACTTGGCATATTTTAGATAAAAGTGAATATAATTAGATTGAATAATGTTGAAGGAACATGGGAAAGGAACTTATACTATGTAAAGCTTTAATCTAATATTAAAATGTTAATTTAGACTGTCGAAGAAATTAAACTACAAAATAGACACAAAATGTATCCAAGATCATCTATCAAAATCAAGTATAAAAACCCTGGCCTCTGACTACCAGTGAGCTTTTTGTTAAAGTGGTTCTACTCCCATTGCTTAATGTAGGTGTTTGTGTTCTGAAATCTGGTGGTAAGATATGTTTATAACTTTGTAAGCCAGATAACCATATGTGCTCATACATAATGGAGTGCATCATATGGGCATGTTCCCAGGATTGCAAGGCTTCTTACTATATAGTGTTTGGGTTGCCTCTGAAAAGATGGCTAAATGAAGCCAGATTCACATTATGTATGGATCATAGGTATAGCCCTGGCTTCTACAGGGAGCCTTATTTTTATAAACAGAAATATTTATGAAAAGTCTATAACATTTTTGTAACATGAATCGTTTTCAGATCGAATCCTGAGGATGTTTGGCTCCATTGCTGATCTTCAACTGACAATGGCTTTTAACACTTTAGTTCTGTCTGTGCTCTCTCCCCAGATCCACTGTCAAGTAGTTAATGATCTATAAACAAATACTTCCCTAAAGGAGTGCTCTATTTAAAGGGGCCCTGAATTATTTTATAATGGAAATATAGCACAGTACCCACCGATTTATGATTGGTTAGTAAAGGTTTTTGAAGTAAAATTCCACTGGCATTTTCAGATAAAACAGTGTCTTAGTTAGGGTTTTACTGCTGTAAACAGACACCTTGAGCAAGACAACTCTTGTAAGGACAACATTTAGTTGGGGACTTCCCACAAGTTCTGAGGTTCAGTCCATTATTATCATGGCAGGGAACATGGCAGTATCCAGGCAGGCATGGTGCTGGAGGAGCTGTAAGTTCTACATCTTGTTCTGAAGGTAGACAGAAGACTGCCGAAACCCACTGGAACGTGACTCAATTCCTCCAACAGGGCCACACCTACTCCAAGAAGGCCACACCTTTTAACAGTAACACTCCCTGGACCAAGCATACTCAAACCAGCACAGGCAAGATTTTTACTTTTATCTCTCATCAAACGATGGTTCCCATGGTTTCCCTTTGGAGAAAAACTTTCAAAAAGTTGATATGCGTGTATGGTTTTTATTATATGAAATATCATTTTACAAGTATGTCCACGTTTTAGTGTTTTAGGGTAGCAGTGACCACAGTTGGTACTAATATCCATGCCATATCCAATTGCTGGGCACTTTTTATGTCTTGGTTGGTTTGCATCTATTGTCTCATCTAAACAGTACTCCTCAGCAGTGTTTCAATTTCTTATTGCCAAGCTGGAAAAACACTTTCGGGGATTAGGAGGGTAGTGTCAACTCTAGTTACAGAGAACATCCTGGTACTAGGGCTAAAACTTGAGCCTCCATAGGCAGAACTATAATAAATTTAGGATTTGTCCATAGTTCAAAAGTGTCCGTCAGCTAAGGCTAGATTCAGATATAAATATAGCTAACACAATCTAACCCCTCTGACATGATGCACGATTACTAAGGATACAGGAAATAGCATTCTAAACTCAAGTTGTGGCCCATTTAATCCAGAAAGTTGTATAGTTCAAAGAAAATTTGAGATAAAGGGGTATATGATCATTCTTTTTTTTTTTTTTCTTTTTTTTTTTTTCGTAGCTGGGGACCGAACCCAGGGCCTTGAGCTTGCTAGGCAAGCGCTCTACCACTGGGCTAAATCCCCAACCTATATGATCATTTTTAAACCAAAAGACTTTTTTTTCCCGAATTAGATTAACTGCACAATTTGCTGCAAACTAATTCTTTATATGCCTACTGAAAAGTGTATGTTTTAAAATCTTTAAAGTGAGCATCATAAATTAAGGAGTTTGGATACCATGAACTAGAATCACCAATCAAGCCCACTGTCAAGTCCTAAGTATGACTTTTATTTGAGATGTTAATAAGCAGCTTCTACTGTTTATTATTATTATTATTATTATTATTATTATTATTATTATTAACAACATTTTTACATCTGTTTAGAAAACTTGGAATTTCATTTATAATAAAGTTTAGTTTGTCCGAGTTGAATTTTCATGGAGAGAGCATCTGGTCGTAGTTTAGATGTATATGAGTGCTATGCTGCTGTGGACAGTGTGCACATTAGTCCAAGCCAGGACCTCAGTGAACCACAGCTCTGGTTCAGCTCCTTTCTTTTAGTCCTTATTGCTGTTTCTAATAAAGCAAGATGTTAAAGCCAACTGCATGCTCTATTAATTATATGAAGGTGAACTTGAGTCATCTTTGTTACTGAAGATGATTAATAATTACTAGTTCTGCACATGTTTCTAGTGCATTCCAGTAAATAAGCAGGGTACATTGTTGGGTAGTAATTGATTAATTAGCACATTCACCCTACACAGCTCAGTGGTCCAAGGATGCTGAGTTTGAGATATTGTTCATAGTTATTACAGAAAACAAATCTGCTCTATTTTTCAGTTTATTCTTCTGCACACTACTTTTTGTTCTAAATCGAATGCTTAATGGCTCAAAACCTTATAGGTTTATTCAGATAAATCAACTCATGAAAAATTGCAAGTCATAATCTCAGAATCTTGTTTTCGTGTGAACTAGGGTGAAAACTTTTACAAGGCTAATTTTAACATTTATTCTCACTGGTAAACTGGATGAAATCCTGTAAATATAGGGCACTCCCCACCACACAGGCAGGAAGTGCTCCTTGAGCACCTATGCACAGCAGGGTTCTGGGATCTCATTTGCCTCTCAACCACATCAAATAAGCTGAAGAAGGCAAGTGTCATCAAGTTGGTGCTATGCAGGACCAGGCGCATACTACACCGTGGAGTCTTCAGAAAAGTGTGGCAGCCCTCATTTTAACTCTGTGGTCATTTAGGATTTTTTCTTCTGATTTACTGAGCCAGCATGTAGTTGAGATATAGTGCGGTTTAGAGGACTCTGGGCAGGGGCTCAGGACTCTCATGTTCCCAGCTCTGTATTATTTTCTCTCTCTCTGATCTGTAGTTGGACCCAGGACTCCAGACTTTTAACTGCAGCCATACAGCCTTTCTTAAGGAAGTGAGGAGCTCATCACTGTTAAGATGAAACAGTGATCCATAAAATGAACGTGGAGCAGAAGGCTCAGGCTTCAGATACGAATAGGCCCCGCCTGTTCTAGATGCCATAATTCCAGTTTTACTCTCTTAGGCAAATATTTAAATTCAAATATTTAAAATTTGTGGTTTGTTTCCTTAAGTTTATTGTAAGACTCAAATAAAAATGTGAAAATACTTTGAGACCATATAAATACCAGGGATTTCTCACATCATTTATGACCTTTTTAGCTAGTTAACTTACATGATGCATTAAATGCATGTGCACTGACATTTAACAGCAAGAGCTTAAAAGCACCCTTCTGCTGTTACTGAAACATTTTATAATTAAATTATAAAAAATTATGTCTGTATATGTATATACGCATATGAGACCAGCTGTCTGAGGAATCCAGAAGAAGACTTCGTGTCCCCTGCAACTGCACTTAGAGGCCATTGTGGGATACTCAGTGTGGGTGCTGGAAACTGAACTCAGGTCCTCTGTAAGAGTAGTGCACATCTTAACCTCTGAGTTATCTCTTTAGCTCTGACTTAAAAAATGATTCCTAAAGGAAAAGCCTGAAAAATAATATGTCTATTTAAAACATTTTATACATGAAGATAAAATTCTGTAGAAATTCAACACATGTTTGATGAAAGTACAATTGTGATATATAATTGAATAACCTACTATCGATAAATAATGTTCTAGAAGATATATGTATATACACATTTTTATATATACATGTCTTCAAACTTACAATTAATTGGGTGAGGTAGACAATAAGAATCAAGTCTATTTTATAATATATAATATGACATGTGATTATCAAGTAACCTGTAGAAAAGTAAAGTATGGTAAAGAAACAGAGTAATATTGCTATGACGGTAGGGAGGTGGTCAAGTAAAGTCTACTTAGTCCTTTGAAAGTTGATTGGAGATGTGAAAATGCTACAAGGGAACTGGCTACCAAGTAGTATGTTAGTCAGTAGATTGCAGTCCTGAGGCCCTAGGCCCCGGAAGTAGATACACTGGAGAATTTTGACAGTAGTTATAACTATGAATAATTGTTGGTATTTAAATTTTTCTTCTCCATTATTTTCTACAATTTCTTTTATTTTTGAAGAAGCTATGTGGCCCGCTATTTTTTTCTTTTTCTTTTAAAATAGTATACACAGGTTTTTGTAACTATAAAGATTTAAAAACTCCATGAAGTAATCTTATGAAAAGTGTTCCTAATTATGATTAAAAGCTGATAGTATCTCTGTTTTTGTTTTCCTGATTTTAATATCAAGAATCTCTGAACTGATCATGAGACATTTACAAAGGGAGATTTTTGCCTTGGCAGAGAAGTTCAGAAAGTGTTTTAGAGCTAACCATGGTGGTACATGTCTTTAATCCCAACACTCCAGAGGAAGAGGCAAATATATCTTGGTAGGTTCAAAGCCAGCCTGATCTGCAAAGCAAGTTCCAGGCCAGTCAGGGCTACATAGCAAGACACTATCTCAAAAAGAAAAAAAAAAAGGTTTTAGGCATAATTTGTGTTCTGACAATCACTGTTCTCCTCATAGATTGATAAAGAATTGTCTTCTTCCTAGCTCCTATCTCAGGCTTTGATTCATGGTTGTCAGAGCACATAGTAGTGGCCCAGGACACACAGGAACATGTAAGGATATTATTAGAAGATGGGAGTAGAGGTGCCAGCCAGTACTAGTACTACTACCAAGATTACACATCTCGTGGATGTAGGGACTACTTCATCCACATAGCAAAGTAGAGTCTTACCAAATACATCATCTCTTTTTAAATACAGTTACATGGTAAAGAAAAGATCAGAGTTAACACTTCAGATCTTCATTCTGTCCCTAAAAATCAGATATAAAAGGACAATCTGCTCTGATTTGTACAGGGACAAAAGTTCCCAGGTAATAATTTTTATTCTAATTTGTAGCCCAAGGTATTCTGGTAGAGTGAACATATTATGTCAGTCCAGGCAAAAATACTTTAAAAATAAAATGTTTCCATTACTTTAGTTGATTAACAATAACTAAAAGTTTAGTCTACAAACAGAATAGCACCCAAATAAAGACATTATCGAAAGATGTATTTTTGTTTCAGTAAAAAGAATATCTTCTATGGTTGGGGAAATAGCTCCATTGATAAAGAGTTTTTTTTTGCTAACATGAAGACCTGAGTTTGGCTCCCAGAACCCATGTTTAAAAAAATATAAAGAGGTGGAGGTGGTGTTGCACACTTGTAATCCAGTACCAGAGGGGCAGAGGCAGGAGAGTCCTAGGCCTACTGACCAGCCAGAGATGAGCTCCAGGTCGCTGAAAGACCGTGTCTTGGGGGAAAATGGGGAGTGCAGCTGAGGAATAAGACACAATGTTATCCTTTGGCTCATACACACACACACACACACACACACACACACACACACACACAGAGAGAGAGAGAGAGAGACAGAGAGAGGAGGAGGCAGGGGAGAGGAGAGACTTTCAAACTTCCATCAGAAAAATGTGTGTATCGTTACGAGGTATTTCAAAACCAATACACATTTAACTATTTGATAATCACAGCCCTTTAGGTAATAGATGAGAAAGATTAAGAAGCTATACAATTACAAAAATAATCTCAAAATGTTTATCCAGTTTCCAATAAATGAAAGAAAAATGCTAGAAAAAAAAACACCTTTTGCTGTGGCATGAAAATTTTGTCCTTCTGATACTTTGACGATGGGAGCATAGAATCATCAAATTCTAGAGCTGGAAGGAAACAAACATCAGTTTCAGTTCCTACTCTGTGTACTAGGAAACTCATGATTAGAGAGGAAAATTACTGTTCATTAATAAGTAGGATCTAAAACAACTGAGACATTTAAATCTGAACAGATGCCATATATATGCCATACTATTTACAGTGTTTGTGAATATCGAATCAACATTATTGTGTCCTTTGAAATACTTGGAGGTGAGTGGGGCCATTTGCTTATGAATGCCACCTCTATTTGAGTAGGTATGACACAGAAGTCACGGTGTGGAATGAATTCTAGAAGTAAGTTAGTAAGTACACTTAGAATGAAAACAGTTTCCAGAGTGCTAAGGAACGTGGCATTAGTCTCTGGTAGCATCCTTAGCTCCTTGGAAGTGGGTGATGGTGATAAGGTTCTCAGGCTGTCACCATCGCTCATTATCACTTGAGATAGTGCACCTTTTATGTTTATATGCGTTTCTGTGTAACTACTCCCATACAATTGGACTGTTTTTCCATTAATGTCACACAGGTTCATTGTGCAACAGGAGAAAAGAACCATGATCCCACCATTAAGAAGTAGCCATCATTCCACCGTTTCAGTGGTTGTTCCTATAGCTTCAACACTAGCCTATAAGGTCTCAAACACTAGCATGACCTGTAAAGCTCAAAGCTTCATCCCATGGATCCCAGCTTCTTAAACCTTGGGCTGTGACCTCAAATGAAGTTGCATAACAGAGTGTGGCAGCAGCGAACCTAAATCTAATTCAGAATCAGGCAGAGTGGCCTGGTTCCGGCAGTGCTTGCTCATTGCATCTCACAGCCTCACCCTATTTTGGTTCTGAGCACAAGATACTGTCGAGCTATGCTGTGCCAGCTAATGTAGCCTAGGCCATCCCCACTCAGGTCCAAGACCGTCGCATGTTATAAGCTGAAGTAATTTTACTATGCATGCAGAGTTTTCTGTTCTTACAGAAACATAAGAGTTTAATTACAGAAAACAAAGACTTTTAATATCATCCTATCATCTATCAAATGTAAGTATCAAATTAATATCTTTACATTAAATTGTGTTAGAGTATTTGATTTAAAAGATAGTTTGAAGTAAAAAATATTTAAATTGCTGACTTAAGTTTCATAAAAATCATTCAATAAATTTAGTTGGCATTAGGACAGAATTTTTAACAATTTCAGAAATGTCCTAAATACACTTATGTTATTCAGTACTACAAATTTATTTAAAAAACTGAAATAAAAGTATTTGCCTACTCTAAAAATTATTGAAGATGTATGCTTTGTAGTACCAAATATTAAGCTAATTCAATCCTTTATGTAAAAATAAGCAAGTATGTCTATCTCATTAGTGGGTTTTTTCATCTTTAATAAATGGTAAAATTATATGTATATAAATTTAGCATAAGTTTTTGACTTATTACCAGTAAGTTTTTTATTGACAGGCATATTGTGTGCCCAGAGATGTAAAAATTCTTTGGCTGAAAAGGTGTTCGTAGTGGAAAGAGTTTAAGAAGCCGTGTTCTAGGTATCACTAATTCCTTACAGTTGCTGGAGAAAGCTCAAGTTTGCTAAGAAGAATTTACTTTTTATTTAGGTAAATACATGAAGATAGAGCTCCTAACCATCCTACTGTGTGGGAAGGAAGGAGCCTGCATTCATAAGTGAGCTTCACATGAAACAGCCGCTTCTTCCTTCTTGTTATTTCTCACCTCTTACTCAACCAAGCAACTTTCTGCTTCCTGTCTCATTTTCTTTTTCTAATGCCCAGTTACCTCTTTAACAATCAAAACTGACCACAGTTGACACTGGACTCTTACTTACATTGCATTAACTAGTACAATCCTGATTAAACATACCCTTATCCATTTTAACCACTATGTGGTCTTATTTATCTTTAAGAATATTTAAAGTGTATACAGTTCAATGTTTCAAAGTATGCATTCATCTAAAAACCCACTTACATTTCAACCAGTGACTATTCTACCACCGCCTTTGCCCCTTTGTCACACTCCTGATTCCCCTCACCCTAGTCCACCCCGAGGCAAGCGTTTCCTGCAATTTCTAATTTCTAGAATGTTAAATATGTACACTCTTTCTGTCTGCAGTTCTTCATTCTATGTAAGTAGAGATTCTTGTATGTCATCGAGTTTATCAGCATGTCACTCTTCCTTGTTGCTGAATAGTGTCCCATTGTGTCATATCATTCAGTGTTTTTTCACCTGTTTATTTCTTCATGGACAATGGGTTCTTTCCAGTTTTTATTTGGAAGTTCCTGTAGACTTTTATTGCAAGTACTTCTGTGAGCATGGGCTTTCCTTCTCTGTTGAGTAAACACCTGCAAGTGGAATGGCTAAGATACATGGTAGGCATAGTAACATATGGTTTCTAATAGTTACAAGGAGGTCTTATGGGTTTCAAATTTCCCATAAAATGGGAATATGGAAATAACCCATAAAAGGCTTGTTGAACATTTACACCATTCTGGGTTTTCACTACTGTTGCAGATTCCTGGAGTTTGTTGTTTCATCCTTTCCTCCCTTCTTTCTTGTTTCTTCTTTTCTTGTATGTATGTATGTATATATGATGGCACACACGGTACGCCTGATACATAGTGATAATTGTAGACACGAAGCAAAATGTTAGAGAGTGGCAAAGAAATGTTTTTGAGAAAATCCATTATTCAAAAACAAAATATAAAACCAGCAGTTGGGAAGATGACGCAGTCAGCAAAGTGCTCAGCTTGAAAGCATGAAGGCCAAGATGCGTGACTTTTTTGTTTTTGTTTGTTTTGTTTTGAGAAAGCCAGTTACAGTGGTTGGTTAGGCTGGTAATCCAATGCTGGGGAAGCTGAGGCTGGTGGTTATCAGAGGCCAGCTATCTAGCCTGGCTACCCCGGGGAACTCCAGCCAGTGAGACAATCTCACTTAAAAAGAAAGAGAAGACAGTACCTGAGCAATGACACCAGTGTTGTCCTCTGGCCTTCACATCTCTATACACACACGTGTGCCTTCCCAATGCAAACACACAAAAAGTGAAAAATTAAAATAAAACCTCCCAAATCTATTTGTGCATTAATACCAAAGCTGTATCTTCCTGTGCTATATTTAGGTTGTTTTTACCAACAGATTTTGAAACAGCAGGGACATGCTTGTTATTTACTGTTTGGGTATCTTTCCCTCATTTACATAAATACCCCAGAAAACAGCAGTTTAAAACTAATAAAAGCCAAGGCCCTCCATCAAGTGCAATAAAGTTTCACAACCATGAGTTAGATTGTTAGAGTGAAAAATAAAGCTATATATGTAGTTATGTAGGTTTTTTCCCCTAGAAAGTGTATAATCACATTTCAAAGTTAGAACTTCCATTTGAAGTAGCAATGTAATAATAATGCTTAAACATTTATGCCGAATGTTTCATCTTTGAAATACTCTCCCAACATTGGCTATTTAATCTCTGTGGCTTCCCTAAGGAGCAGGTATTAGCATCTGCCATTTATCTAGATAGGAAATTGTGGAAAGTATGACTAGACTAAAGAGAGGGAAAGCTACAACAAAACTTCCTGATCCTTCTTAAGTCTGTGTTTCTTTGGGGTGTAGCTCCAAGAAAATACATCAGGTTTCCAATAGTGATGTAAGAATAGTTCAGTTTACCTCAGGCTCTTATACATCAGGTTTCCAATAGTGATGTAAAAATAGTTCAGTTTACCTCAGGCTCCTAGATACAGTGCTATTACAGGGCATATACTGTGGAAGGAATGGTGTCTCGGTATCATTCTGTGTTTCTATAACAAAATACCCAATGAGAGGTTCCTTCTAATAATGAGATGTTTATTTGTTCATCAGCTGATGGCTACAAAGTCCAAATGACATAGTACCAGCATCTTACTGGGGGTCCCTTTGTTGTATGACAGGATGGGAAAGGGAAACAAACAGCTTCTACAGAAGTCAAGAATGTATGGTAGCCTTGTTTTATAACAGGCTCTTGTGAAAAATTAACCCCTTCTTTGGAGGACTACATTAACTTCTTCCAAGGGTGATGCCCTGTGACTTAACTATCTTTCATCAGAGTCTGATCTTCTAACTCTCAATACTGTTACACCTGAAAACTAAGCTGTTAGCACCTTTGTGGGGCACACTAAAACCATGTAAAGGGGAAAGGGTCCACAGCACACTCCATTTGCACATGCAGTGGATTGAACCAAATTTTTTCTAGTAAGAAAAGCAAGGGCAGGCTATGGCCATATCACCCTGAACATACCAGTCTGGTCTGACCCTGGAAGGTAAGCAGGGTCTAGCCTGATTAGCACTTGGAAGGGAAGATAGCAAAAGCAAATGCTTCCTCTCTTTCTTGCTTCCACTCTCACGTGATCCTGCCAATTTAAGAGTTTTCCAAATAAGACTATGATTAGTGCATTTGAGGAACTGAACAAATGAGCTCTGCACATTAAAGCTAGAAGAACAGTAAAATAAAACTAATGAACATTTATACTTTTGAAAATATAATTAATGTATGCTTGAGAAATTTTGAAAGATAAACATTTAAATGTTAAGATACTTATTACTTTCCCCACAGGGACAATGTGGGGAATTAATGAGATAACAAATGCAAAGAGCTTTGAGCTCTTTAGAAGAAAGGTGCCAGATAAAAACAAATGGTTACTAATTGTTCAAGCTATCAGATGCTTACTAATATATTACTCATGATAGGAAGTATAGTTTTACACTTGAAAAACAGGATGTTTATAGTTCTTAGGATGATACAGATGAAATGATCCCTTTCCTTCATTATTTACCATCTTGTCAGCTCATACTCTTGACGTCATACTCATTTCTACACAATGCGACTTCTCTATTTCCAAACTCCAACCCTTTCCTAGCATAATTTCCCTACCAAAGTCTTATAGCTCTCACACTTCAGGAGACCTCCGATGACACCATTTTCTTTCTTCCTTATTTTTTGGACGCATAATTGTGATGTCTTACAGTGCTGCCATACAATGCTGCCAACTCACAAATGTATTTTCTGTTATATTAATATTTATTGTACGTATAGTACAAGAAAGTTAAAAGTATATTAGAATACCCATCACAGAGATAAACATTGCCTTTTAAAAAGGGAGTGGACTTGAGGTTGGAAAGATGATAGTTGTCTTGGTCAGTGTTCTAGTGCTGTAAAGAGACACCATGACCATGAAACTCTTATTAAAGAAAGCATTTAATTGGAGCTGGCTTACAGTTTCAGCAGTTTAATCCATTATCATCATGTCAGGAAACATGGTGGCTTGAAGGCAGATGCTAGAGCAGTATCTGAGAACTAAATGCTGATCTGTAGGCAGAGAGAGAGAGAGAGAGAGAGAGAGAGAGAGAGAGAGACAGAGACAGAGACAGAGACAGAGACAGAGAGACAGACAGAGAGACAGACAGAGAGACAGACAGAGAAACAGAGAGACTCTACCTCTGGGCTTGTCATAGGCTTTTGAAATCTTAAAGCCTACCCCCTACTTCCTCTAACAAGGTCACATTTCCTAATTAATAGTGCCACTCCTGGGTGACCAAGCATTCAAATCCATGAGCCTGTGGAGGCCATTCTTACTCAAACTACCACGAAGTCCCATTGCTTCAGAATAGCCATTCTCACTGTAGAGAAATTCATTGAGATGTAGAGTTGGGGACTGGACAGGTGCTTAAATGGTTTCCTTAATGTAGCTGTATAATGTTTTCATTTGTAAGATAATTAAATAAAGTGATTTTATTTAAAAATAAAGTTTGTTTGGCATGGTGGTACATACCTTTACTCCTAGCACTTGGGATCTGAGAGACAGATCTGTGATTTTGAAGTCAGCCTGGTCTACATAATGAGTTCTAGGTCAACAAGTGCTACATAGTGAGATCCTATCTCAGAATAAATAAATACATAAATTAAAATTTTATATTTATCACTTGAAAATTTTAAAGTGGATATAATGTATCTTGGCCACGTATACCCTCCCTTTGTGCCCTTGCTCCAATCCTCCCCAGGACTGCTTTAGCAAGTTGATTTTATTATCAAGAGATGTGCATAAATTAACTTGTTTTCCTATATTTTAGGCATCACACTAGAATTTGGTATAAAAGAAAGCAAACCAGTTGTGTAATGTGGAGCAAGTGAACTTAAACTTTCTACTTTATACAAAATGCTAAAATTCATGGCTAAAAGGAGCAAATCTCAAATTTATTTTCACTTTATTAAAGCATGGGGTGAAATATTCTTACGTAAATCTTGCTTTTTTTCCCCATATGTTAGGTGAGGGCAGTAGTAAGAACTGCGTGGCTTTGCTGGGAAGAAGCTAAAGAGCTTCTAGTCCAGCTTGTATCTAGTCCTACTAAGTGTTCAGGTAAGTAGCAAGTAGAAGTAGCTGGTGGCAGGAGGCATGTCAGTGGACAGCGTGGTTGTCTGACATATTGGTATGAGATGGGCAGTGTATCAAAGAAGACACCGATAATGCTCTCCTATGTGGTGTGTATGCTTTGCCACGGCAGATCTTCAGCATTAGACAGTAGATCATATCTCATACAGAATTAGCTCCACTGTTCAGCAGAAAAATGACACATTTTACTTTTACTAACAGGCCAGTAAAAATTGAGGAGTTCATCCTCATTTGACAGTGTTTGGGATACTTTAGACACCACACACACAAATAAGCACATTTTCAAATTGAATTTAGTTTGTTAGCTCCACAATATCTTTGTAACATATATGTACTGAAAGATAATAGATTATGCTTCTTTGCAAATGTTCTGTAATTAAAGCATTTCACTAATTTAATCTGGTCCTCTGTCTTCGTCCATCAATTACTTGACGTGATTGTTTTAGCCCACAGATATTTTTGCCTGTCACTTTGAAGCTGTAGGTGGTTGGACAGAGAGCCTTCTTTCTATCTCTGTAGGGTGGACCTGAATCTGAAAAGGCCTGAGTTTAGAATCAAGTGTTTTGTGTTGTAAAATAAGGATGTATGCAAAGAAGGCAAGCAGTATTGTTTGAGAAACCAATCATGTGGTTAAAAAACCTACAGGAGAGTGAGCTCCTTTACTGCTGCCAGCAGCTCCAGGCTCAGGAGTGCTAATCACAGTCCACACTCGGAACTTCCCTATGGCTTTAATGGTTTTGTGAGGAGGGCTTTGGCCACGTGAATGATCCACTGCTGTGCTGAACAAAACGGAGACAGTTTTCTTTTAAAGTCCAGAGCAGATGAGAGCCATAAGGAGACAGAGGGTTTCATTTACTCTCAGGACATGACTGTGCCAGTGAACTAATGAGTCTCCTGGACCTTATGTTGCTCTGGCTTCGATGTAAGAGCAACTCTATCGGGCATGTAGCACTTCCTATCCGTCAAGTGTTTGGACAATAGGCCCCTCGTATGGATTAGAGAGATCTGGCAAGAAAAAGAGGTCATCACTGTACCTAGCACAGACAGAAAACCTGGCTAATTAATGTATTTCCTACAATGGCTAAACAAAAGCAGACACATGGAGAAATGTTAATTTTATCACAGAAACCCTTGGCCTGTGGCTGAAGCAGTTTTAAAATGATTGAAATTCCACAGGCAAAAGAATACTTCTCATTTCCCAAATATGTGTGTGTTACAGATGTTCTTTAAAACCTTACGTGATTTTGGTGTTGCACCTTGCCTATTTTATCATTCAGTAAAGTTGGCAGATACAGAAATGTTTTTAGACAGTTATGAAGCACAGGCCAAGAGTGGCAGCACTGCAGAACCTAGCAATTTGCCCTTTAAAAGGTACCGTTGAGTTCAGCTTGTAAAAACCCTACTGTTGTATTGTGCTGAAAACCAGCAACAGGGATTTTCCTTCAGTGAAGGGCTCCAATTACAGTCCTAAACTAAGAGCAGATACTGCCACCTAGACACACTCTGATGCCACAGTTAACTTCACATTGGCTGTGAGAAAGCGAGGACAAATAGTAAGGGCTTGGTACAATGTAATAGAGTGGATGATAGAGAATCATTTAAAACTGATTTCATTTATTTTGGGAAAAGAGGACACTTGTGTTTTGACAAGTGATCACTCTGGTTTATTTGATATTTTAAATGCAGACGCTAAGTGGCTTTTGGAAGCAGGAGAAAAGAAGTGGAGTAGTAGTGGGCCAAAGCCTTCCTCTGGCTTCTTTGTTTTGGGGAGGAGGAAGGGATTCTTAGCACTCATAATGAAAACACCGGTAGGTTTAAGCTTAATGAGTAAAATAACACTGGAAAATAAGCAAAGATTTTAAAGACTATTACGTTACAATTTGTTCTGATTTATCTCTTGGCAAACAAAGCAAACTAACTTCCTCACTTTTACATTAATTACAAAGCAAACCTTTTTTCTCGCTCTAGACAGGTATCCAAAGTCATACTGTTTTTGTGTGTATCTCAACAGGCTCATACAGGCTCTCTTCCTCCTCTTTGCGCCGTTTTTCTCCTACAAATATCATTTTATTTTCTTCTGTTACTCCTAAAATGGTTTCAATATCATCAATGGTAGTCTGTGAACAACAGTAAAAACAATATTTATTACTTTATATCCCTTTTCAGAGTTCCGTGTAGTTTAGATCAATACTACTCAATGTGTTCCATTTGCTGGCACCCATCCCATCCATACATCAATGGCTGTTAGACTTGCTGATGTAAGTTTAAAAATTGAGCTAGAATTCAAAATTTTTATGTCCTAGAATTTTATGAGTCTAATGATGATAACATTAGGTTTGTATTTTACACACTTTTAGTTTGTTTTTTTTTTTACTTCATTTTCTAGTCATTTTGGTGTACCTAATAAAAAGCATTAATCCATGATAGGTTAGAAAACAGAGTCTTCAGTAGATAATTTGAGAAGTACTGGCTACGACACTTTAAAAAGGGACCTAGCAGGCTGAAAGAATTTACTTCCATTGTTTTCTGGGAACAAAACTGACATCTTCCCATTTTCCTTTTTGTGTATTAAAGGATTGTCAACATAATAAGAGACATTCCTTTGTAATATAGAATTCAGCAGGCATGCACACTGTGTATTCCCCATCATCTTTATCACTCCAAATAGGAACCCTATACCCATTAGCAATGTTCCCCTTTTTGTTCCTTTTCCCAAGCCCCTGGCAACCACTGACCCATCTCCTGCCTATGGATTGGCTTGCTTTGCTCACTTCATATAATGGAGTCATTTAGGACTTATCTTTCTGTACCTGGTTTCTTTCACTTAGAACAGTATCTTCAACATTCATCCATGTTGTAGTATACACTGTCAGCACTTCATTCCTTTTATGGTTGAACAATATTCCACAATATTCTATTATATGACTATTTTCCATATAATAAAATGGAATTCGCTATTTTCTCACTTGACATACATTTGGGTTGTTTATATATTTTAGTTATTATAAATCATGCTTCAATGAAACTTAATGTACACATTTTTATATAAATATATGTTAATATATATACTTGGATAAGAATAGAACTATTAGATTATATGGTAATTTTATATTTACTTTATTAAGGAATTAGCAAACTCTTTTTACAACAATATGTGAAGGTTCCAGTTCCCACCCATTTTTCCAAAATCCTTGCAAATGTTTGTCATTTCTTTTCTCTTTGATTGTAGCCATTTTAGCTAGGTATTGTATGTTGCCATGGTTTGATTTGCATTTCATTAATGACTTATGATATTTAACATTTATTCATACATTGCACAAACAAACACATACTTTGAAGACATACCTACTCAAGTTCTTTGCTTGCATAAGACTTTCTATTATTGTCTATAAGAGTATTTTTATATACCCTCGATACTACAGGCTTCTCAAATATAAACTTTGCAAATATTTTTCCATATTCTATGTTTTCTTTGATAAATCCAAATAATTTGTTTTTACTTTAGTCGTTTCTGCTTTAAGCATCACAGTCAATAAACCATAGCTAATACAAAATCATAAAGTGGTACACATGTGTTTCCTTCTAAGCAGTCAATAGTTTTAACTCATAAATTTTGGTTGTTGGCCCATCTTAAGTAATTTTTGGAAAGGGTATCTAAGAGGAGTCCAACATTATTATTCATAGGTTTTGTTTATTCCAACACCTTACATTAATAAGACTACTTTCTTCCACTGAATCACTTTAGTATTCTTAGACATTAATTGGTCATAAGGTATGGGTTTATTTCTGTTATCCCCATTTCATCCTATTATGCATACATACATATGTAGTTTATTTAGCTTGGAGCCAACTTTGGAAGCTGAAAGTCCAAGATTGGATACCTCTATCAATACAGCCTCTCACCCCTTTAGCTGCATCACATCAGAGCAGATGGCACCATGGGAACTCACTCAACAGGAAGAGATCTCCTAGTGACTCAGGAAGCCCAGAAAGTGGGGAGAGGCCAATCTTGTGCTTTTGCAAGGACTAAATAGCATTTTGTGGGAAATGCATCTGTGTCTTCTAAACAGGATTCCCAATGAATCCCCCACTACTTCATACCACCTCTCATACTGGGAAACTAGAGACCAAGCTTCTACTACATGAGCCACTGGGACATACACTGAAACTGAATCAAACCATTGCAGATCCTTGGTAACTGAGCAGCTGTGAAGCACTGGGCCTTGCATAGGGAGACACATTCTTGGGTCCCACTATCCCAAACCTAAGATTCTGGCTTTGTTAATTCGGGTAGAGTCCAGGAATCTGTTGTCTTAGGAAGATGACTTTGACTATTACTTAGGTTGACTTTCTTAAGAGAGAGAGAGAGAGAGAGAGAGAGAGAGAGAGAGAGAGAGAGAGAGAGAGAGACTGGTGGTCAGTAGTTAGAAAAGAAAGGGTAGGCTTGTCCTTGAACTGTGCCATGTGAAAGTTTGTAAGCACCAGTTTGCTCTAATTTGTTCATTTTAGAGGGAATAAATTATTAATTAATTCATGTCAAATCTTCTCAGTGATGATGTGCAAAAACCAATGATCAGTATCTTAGGTCTTAAATAATTTTGAGGCACAAAACATTGTTATTAAACAGGTTAAACTCTAACTTAAGTAAAAAAAAGTTTATATGAAGTTTTACTTGAGGTTCCTATTTAAGAGGAAAACAACATGTGATTTCCCACTGGAGTCCTTAGATATATGTGATCCATTTCAACATGGCAAAGGCCTAATTTGGGAGTTGTATTATCAGGACAGGCTGTTAGCTCTTTTCAGCAGTTGTCTCCTGCATTCTAGAATTTGGGAGATTTTGGATCTTTAGAGCCATCCAGAGCCTTAAAAAGGTTAATGGTGAAGGTCCACTTCACTCTGGAGAAATGAGGTGTGTGGATGTCCCACATAGATGCTGGGATTTTTCTTCTGCTTCTCTTTAACACACACTGTTCTTGGGTCTGAGAGTCTGGTTTTAGAAGCTAGACTCCCCAGGAATCACTAACCAGACATGCCTTATGTGAAATACAAGTAAGTGCATCACAAATTAGTTACAGTCTAGATTTTGGTTCCATTGTGACGTTTCAGCTTCACCTCCAACATCAGAGAGCTCTGTTGTCTCATGAGCCTGGCTTTCAAAATGGCAGCAAGTTAAAGCAAGTCTACTATATTTCAAAGAAAAAGTTTCAAACTATTAAATTTAACTAACGGGTTCAGTGGGAACCTTATAAAATTGACCCTGCTCATTGTAAAATATGTACTGCTTATAAGAGAAAAAAAGATGGTTTAGCACTTGTTTACAATACAGCATGAGGTATTTTCAGCCCTTGTATAGAAATTAACCAGGATCGTTAGTTAATTAACACCTCACCTTAAAATTGCTCTCGCCTTGCATATCAGGTGCTGATATTTCTTGATGGATGATGAAGAGATTGCGAGCAAAGGTCGTGAGGGCCCCCTGGAGATCCACACCGATTGTTCTGTTAATGATATCCAAACAAATGAGTTTACCAGTGATTCTCCTCACATGCTTAAAAACAATCGCCCTCTCATTTGTGTGGCTGGTGATGGAATTTAATGAGTATTTTCAATCTCACAAGGTGGCAATCTTCAGGGAGATATGAAAGATGAGGCTCCATTTTAACTTGTCAACAGAAAGTATTTGTGTAATAAATATTTTTTATTAATCAACTTAGCAGAATAAAGCAATAGGTTCAGTCATTTCTAGTAAAGAGCTACTTCTTACTGTTAGGACAGCAGTGCTGATTTTGAAAAGATCATTGCTAAATGTCGTACATGTCTGACATTTTGCATCTCTGGTTTTTGCAAGCATGTCTGAGTTTTATTTTCTATTTCATGTGAACAAGTAATTTCTGCTACTTATGAGCAGCTCATGTTCAAAGACATATGTTCCCATTCATGAGCAGCTGCTGTTATTCTATACCATTTATACCAAGGCCAGAGAACATGTCAAACAAGTAGGTTATTGTGTGTTTTAATGTGAGAAAATTCAGAGAGCTTTCTAGCTATTTTTTTGACCTTAAAGGAAAGCAAAACCGGTTAAGCATATGGGCTGCTGCTGTTGTTGTTGTTTTTAATATTAATTATTTCATATAGAGTCTCATTGCATAGCCCTGACTGGACTAGAACTCACAGAGATCTGCCTGTCATGTTTTGGGATTAAAGGCATGTACCGCGGTGTCTGGCATGAGCGGATTAATTTTTAATAGGTATAACTTCCTGAGGGAGCTGACACTTAAAGGACGTGCACCTTAGGTTAGCTGCAAAGATGAAGCTGTTGGAGGAGACTGCATCCACAGTCATCTCCTGAAAACAAGCCCTAAAGCCAGAGCCTCAGGGCTCCTAAAACTGGAGTTCAGTTGTTTTTCTTTTTGCTCTTTGTTTCGTCTTGCCACTGGTTTCTTTTCTGGACACTACTTAACTCTGGGTCTTTATCTCCTTTTTCTACCAATGAATGACTTGAAGTAAAACAGTGACTCTGGGCTTTTTGAGTTACATTCTCCAAATCCAAGGATAAGCCCACACCTTATGAACAACCATTAGAAAATACATTTCCTTTAAGAAGATAAATAAGCTGGGAGTGGTGGCCCATGCCTTTAATCCTGACACGTGGGAGGCAGAGACAGGCAGATCTCTGAGTTCCAGGCTGGCCTGGTCACGTTACATAGCGGGTCCTACAAAGAAGCTAATCAGATCAAAACCAATTCCAGACTGAGTAATTTTGTAAAGTTATTTGTATTTTATTACCAGAATTATGTAAGAACCTAGGTTCTTAGGGCAACAGATTTCTGGGATCTACCAAAATTGACAAAACCAAGATCTGGTGTTGGGCAGCTGAGAATGTCTGTATTCATTAAGCTTCTTTCTTTGTTTCATATATATGTGAAATTTATTTTAAAAATTGTAGGTATGTGTGTGAATATATGATATTTTATCTATGTTAAATGTCTTCTTTCAAATTTTTAGAATTTTCTTCATATTCTTCTTCCTTGGAATTTCTCCTCCAATTCTATATCTTCCAGAACTATCTCAGAATAAGTGGAGTTGTGGTGAAAAGCCAAACCACATGTCTGCTCTGTAGACTCGTCTCCTCTGGAAGTGTCTCCCATTTTCTTAAAAGGGTGGGTGACTGGTGCTCTACACCTGGCATGACATGATTTCAGTAGCACCAAACAAAGCCCAGCCATCTCCTAAAAAGCTTCTATTAAAGCCCTGGAGAAAACGAAGGTTTATCTTTTCTTTCTGTATAATCGTATACAATGAGATCGTCTTCTGGACACTTCTAAATACCCTATTCCTAACTGCCTGTATTCATAGCTTAGTGCAATTCTTTTTGTGTAGCTGTCAGTCTACCCCTTCATTCAGACACAAGTGAGAATTCAGGGCCATCTTCAATTGTGTCTAATATTCAGAAAAAGTAAATCAGCAATGTACTAACATAAACAATTATGTACCTTAATGCACAAAAGTCCAATAACCATCACATAACTAGGTTCTCTCTGCAAAGCTGCCACTAACTGTAACTTTAGTGAACAAAAATCTAGGGTGAGGATCACTGGATAGATAGATGATCTGCTTGGGGACCCAGGCAAGTCACATCTCTTCTCTAAACCTGTTTCAGGTCTATAGTAATGACCAAGTTCCTTCCCTCCTCTAACATTCTCTAGCTTGTGATTGCAGTAAGGAATGAGAAAATGAAGGGGTCTACAACATAGTAGAAAAGGCAGAGAATCTGAAGTCTATGTCAATGGACAATGCTTTTTCAGTAGAATGTATGAGTAGCAATGACTTCCTAGGAAGTACACTGATGGGACCATTTCTGCAGCTGAAGCTGGGATATAGGTCAAGCAAGACCAATGGTCAGGTTCCCCCTCATGACGTTCAGATTGTCTGTTTACTCTTAGTGGTTGAAATTTTCCTAATGAAGTGAGCTGGTTGCCTCAGATGAACTGTTTCTACCCACCTGAATCCTTGTCCTGTGTGCATGAGGGCTTATCTAGTTGCAGCCTGAGGGCACCTTGCCCTTGGTAATTCATTGTTCATGCCAGCTGGTGGACAGTGAGAGTTCATATCTTTGTGTTCTGATTTTTAGCTCTTGTAAGTTCCTGAGCTTTTGTTCTTGGAGCTTGCATGTCTTCCATTTAATTAGATTTCTACTCTGGAAAATACTGATTTTTAAAATTAGCTTGCCAACATCAAATCCAATTGGCCACTTTGTTTGCCTAGTCACAGTAATTGCCTTTTTGCCTTTGCATTACTTCTGCCCTAGCATCACACTCCCACATCTGTAAACTTCAAGGTTAGGGTTCAGAGCAAGGAGGGAGCTGAGGGATAGGATATCGCTGGGAATTAGAAGGCAGCTCCTTTCTCAGTCCCTGTCAGATATAAATACCAGGACAGATGAAGAGAATGCATGTTTATGTGGATATTATAAATAGAGGTTTCCTTTCTGGTATCACAGCACTAGATTAAACTCTAGCCACATTCTAGCTCCAAGGGGGAAGAAAGAGCATTTCCACATGCAGAAGCATCAATAGGGGTGTCTGGCTCTGCCATGAAGATTGTTCAGCACACACATTTTCTGAGAAGACCGCATCCAAACCCAAACTGGCTCCAGCCTACTTTTTGGAAGAGCATCTGCCCATGTCACTGGGATACTGTTCTAAGCATACCAAAATGACAACTAGCTTTTCACAACTGGGTCATCTGAACTGGCTCTCTGTGAATAAGGTTTGAGCCTCATATGTGTGTAAGCTCATGTTACATGTAGATTCCTACCTCATAATTGTGGATAGCTATATTTAGAAACCTGACACTGACATCTACAGGCACTTTGAGTCTCTAAGTAAAACAAGATAGACTTCTGATGAATAAGCATGCTGATTTAAATTCAAGAGAAGCACCGATCTTGTTGGTTGATATAGACATTTTAAAGCTTATTACATCTTATAGACATACTTCATACTTACATCATGCCCAACTTGTATCTCTTCAGAGATTCATATAATATAAAAACAGTTCCTTGTCTGTCCTGTAAGGTTTCAGTGAGAAGAAAACAAATAGCATATTTATATAGGAAACAAAGATAATATAGTGTGCCATAGTAACAAGACTGATAAGAATTGAAATCTAGAGCCTCCATAAGTGCCATATGAAGGGGATGCCCCAGAAAAGGGAGACAGTATGCTCTAGTGTGGTACTTTTATTTAGTAAGTTCCTTAAAACACCTACATTAGAATTATCTATTGCACCTTTTAAGACAGGATATTCACAGACATCATCTAAGCTCAGAATTGTTGGACTTCAACTTTTAGGTCCTTCTTGACTGATTATTACATCAAAAATTGAAAAACAGTTATAAGAGCAATATATTTGAGGCAAGGTGCTGTGGCAGAAGGGTCTCTGCATGGAGGTCCAAGGTGCCATTGCATGAAGTTGTGAAAGTGAAGCTAGCTTTGGGTTGGAGACTCCAAGGTTTCGAGGATGCCAGATCAATGAGGTATCTGCAAGGAGAACTGCAAACTAGGAGTAGAATCAGCCCAAAACAGAGAAGTATGTTTCAGGCAACAAAAATGGAAGAAATGGTAGATCCGAAGAGTTATCTAATCCCTTTGACATCAGACACAGAGCTACAGTATTTGGAGTTTGTCCTCCTGGGTTTCAGTCTTGCTTTGGTTTAGTATTTCCTCACTATGCCCCCTTTCCTCCCCTTTGGAATGGTAATGTATATTTGGTGCCATTGTATGTTATAAGTCTCTCTCTGCCTCCTGTTTGTGGATCAGATGTGAATTTTCACCTACTGCGCTCACCACTATGCCTGCTGGTCCACTGCCATGCTCTCCACCATGATGGTGTGGACTCAGCCTCTGAAACTCCAAGCAAAGCCCAACTAAATGTTGTTGGTTTTTTTTCCCCATAAGATGCCTTGGTCTTGGCATCTCTTCACAGCAATAGTACAGTAATTAAGACAAATAGTTTAAATTGAAATTTAGCTTTTAATGACCGCAACATACAAAATGACTCACTAAATGAGTCATTTTTTCTTGAAAGAAAGATGGCTCAATGGTTAAGAGTACATACTGTTCTTGCAGAAAACCTTAGTTCTGTTTGCACCACTCACATCAGATACTTACAACTGTCTATTATTCCAGCTCCAGGGGATCCAAGAGCCACCCTCTATCCTGTAAGGGCATCTGCACCAGATATATATGCTACCCCCAAAACATACCTACAAACAGACACACATAGCCAAAATTACTAGCCACATAGCTACATAGCCACATAGCCATAGACACACATAATTAGAAGTAAGGCTAAGAACTCAGCTTAGTTCTTTTGTACCAGCCCTCCCAGCTTCCTCTTCTAGCCCATCTCCATTCCTGTCTGTCATCTATGGGTTTGTCATAGAAGCACTTCACAGTCACAACATTTGTCTGGGATCCAGAGAATGCCACAACAACCAAAGAATAGAACATCTACCCAACAAAGACTAGATATAGACACCAAGAAACACCTTAAACATCATACCTTATGACACAGACAGTGCAAACACAAACTTAAAGAGCCAAGACAATATGAGTCCACTATACATCTTTAACTCTAATGCAGTAGACCCTGAAAAATGCAAGATTTGTGAAACACAAGACAAAGACTTCAAGACAGCAATTAAGAATATGTTCAAGGGGGGTTGGGGATTTAGCTCAGTGGTAGAACGCTTGCCTAGCAAGCGCAAGGCCCTGGGTTCGGTCCCCAGTTCCGAAAAAAGAAAAAAAAAAGAATATGTTCAAGGACTTTATATGAATAAATTCTTTAATGAAGTTTGTGAAAATACAAATGGTAAATGAAATATTGAAAGTAAAACAGAATAATGGAATCACTAAAGAAAACCCAAACTTAAAGAAACCTGTAAATGAGAATTGTAGGATATCAAACAAAACCCTCAGAGGTAAACCTTACCAATAGATTATAAGACAGAGAAGAAAGAATCCTGAGTGTTGAAGGTAAGGTTAAAAAAATTTAATAGCTCTGTAAAAAAAAAAAAAGGTTAAACCTAAAAAATGGTCCAGGCACAAAATGTTCAGGAAATATGGGACACTATGAAAAGGACATCATGAATAATAAGGATAAAGAAAGAAAAGAAAGCCAAGACATGGAAAATATTTTTTAAAATACATAGAAAATTTCCCTAGTCTAAATAAGGAGGTACCTATAAGGTAAAAGAAGTATACAGAACACCAAAATGACAGGACCAGATAAGAAAGTCCCCACAATACATAATAATCAAAACACTACATGTATAGAACAAAGGAAGGATATTAAAAGCTGCAGAGAAAAAAGACCAAGTCACATATAAAGGCAGGCCCATTAGATAACACATGGATTCTCAATGGAGACTGAAAGCCAGAGGCCTGTGAGGAAGTTCTACAAATTCTGAGAGACCATACATGTCAGCCCATACTATGATTCCCAGCAAACTATCAATTATAATCAATAGATAAAGAAAAACATTAAATAAACATAATAAAACCAAATTTAAGCAGTTTTTTATCTACCAGTCCAGCTCACAGAAGGCACTAGAAGGAAACCTTCAGTCTAAAGAGGTAACCACACCCAAGAAGACACAAGGAATAAATATAATCTTAGAACAGTAAATCAAAAACGGGAGGAAAAGTAAAATGACAGGAATAAATAAAAATTGCTTACTGAAAATTCTCCATATCAATGGTCTTAATTCCTCCAATAAAAGGACACTGTGGAGGTTTGAATATTCCTGGCCTATGGAAATTGCTAGTATTAGAAGGTGTAGGTGTCCTTGTTAGAGGAAGTATATCATCATGGGTGTAGTCTTAGAGGGGTCCCAGTGTTCAGTCTTTGCCTCTTGAGGGGTAGTCAGAGTAAGATGCGGAACTCTCAGCTCCTTCTCTAGTACCATGTCTGCTTAGATGTTACATGCTTCCTGCCATGATAATAATGGACTGAATCTGTGAAACCATAAGCCAGCCCCATTAAATGTTGTCCCTTATAAGAATTGCCTTCATCAAGCTGTCTCTTTACAGCAATGGAAACCCAAACTAAGACAGATACAGATTAACATATTGGACTGGAAAAAGGGATCTTTCTGCTGAATTCAAGAAATACTTCACCATCAAGGATAGACAGCACCTCGTGAAAAAGGAATGAATAAAGTATTCCAAGAAAATAGATCCAAGAAGCAAGCAGTTGTAGCCATTTTAATATCTGATAAAATAGACTTCAAACCAGATCCAATCAGAAAAGATAGGGAAGGATACTGCATACTCATCACAGGAAAAGTCCACCAAAAGGATATTGCAATTCTAAACATTTATGCCCCAAACACAAGGGCATTCAAGTTCATAAAAGAAACATTACTGTAACTGAAAACACATATTGATCCTCACACAGTGATAGTGGGTGATTTCAGTATCCAACTCTTGCCAATAGACATTTCATTCAGACAAAAACTAAACAGAAACGCTGGAGCTCAATAACATCATAAATAGCCCTAGCCAACATTTACAGAAGTTTCCACTGAAGCACAAAATATATATACTTTTTTCTTAGCTGCTCCTGGAACTTTCTCCAAAATTAAACACATACTTGCACACAAAGCAAGTCTCAACAGATATAAGAAAATTGAAATCACACTATCCCATCTGATCATCATGGATTAAAACTAGATAGCGACAACAAAAGAAAGAAAGTATACAAACTTATAGAAACTGAACAACTCACTATTGAGTGAAAAATGTGTCAAGTAGAAATCAAGAAGGATATTAAAAACTTTAGAATTGAATGAAAATGAAAACACAACATACTCAAACCTATGGGACACAATGAATGCAGCTCTATGAATTCATAGCACTAAATTCCTATACCAAAACATTTTTAGAGAGCTGGATGGTAGTGGTAGTGGTGCCTGCAAGCCTTTAATCCCAACACTCAGGAGGCAGAGGCAGGCAGAGATCTGAGTTGGAGGCCAGAATGAATTCCAGGACAGCCAGGGCTATACAGAGAAACTCCGTCTCAAAAAAAAAAATCAAATGCATACATACACACATACGTACATATGTACATACATACATGCATACACATATACATAAACACATAAAATACATGAATAGATAAATAAGTTTTGGGTGATCTCATATTAGTAACTTTGTGACACACCTGAAAGATCTAGAATAAAAAGAAAAAATAACATCTCAAAAGCTTAGACTTCAAGAAATAATCAAACTCAGGGCTAAAATCAATAAGTACAACCAACCAACCAAGCAATACAAAGAATCAATGAAACAAGTAGTTGCTTCTTTGAGAAAATCAACAGGATTGACAGATCATTACCCAAATTCACTAAAAGGCACAGAGAAGATATAAATTAATAAAATTAAAGATGAGAGGGGGGACATGATTACAGCCACTGAGGACATAAAGGGAATCATGAGGACATACGTTAAAAACCTATACTTCACCAAACTGGAAAACTTACATCAGTGACTGTCTTGACATATAACATACCAAGATTAAATCAAGATCAAATAAGAAGTTTAAACAGACCCATAGCTCCAAAATGAAATAGGAAGCAGTAATTAAAAGTTTCATAATCAAAATAAACAAACAAACAACTAAGGCCAGACATCTTTATTGCAGCATTCTCCCAAAGAATTAATGCCAATACGCCTCAAATTATTTCACAAAATATAAACCGAAGGCACCTTTCCTAATCTTCTTATGAGACCATTATTATCCTGATACCAAAACCATACAAAGACCCAACATTAAAAGAAAATTATATGTCAATATTGCTTATGAATATGGATGCAAAATTTTTCAATAAAATACTTTCAAATTCAATTCAAGAACACCTAAAAAAAATTGCTCACCATGATGAAGCTGGCTTCATTCCAGAGATGCAGGAATAGCTCAACATATATAAATCAATAAAAATGGTTCATGACATAAACAGACTGAAAGATGAAAACCATATAATTATCTCATTAGATTCAGAAAAAATCTGACAAAAGTCCAACATCTCTTCATTATAAACAAGGGACATACCTCAATAAGGACAATTCATAGTAAGCCCATAGCCAACATCAACTTAAACAGGGAGAAACTTGAAGTATTTTCACTATAAGAGAAGGCAAGGAAGGATATTCCCTCTCTCCATACCTACTCAATGTAGTACTGAGGGCTTAGCTAGAATATAATAAGACAGCTGAAGGACCTCAATGGGACACCAATAGGAAAGGAAGAAGTCAAAGTATCTTAATTTGCAGGTGAAACGATTTTTATACATAAAAGACCCTAAAAACTCCACCAGAAAACATCTACATCTGATAAAGACTTTCAGCAAAGTAGCAAGATACAAAATTAACACACAAAAGTCAGTAGCCTTCAATATACAGATGACAGATTGAGAAAGAAATCAGGGAAACAGTATCTTTCAAAATAGTCCCACCAAAACAACAACAAACCTTGGGGACAGCTCTAATCAAGCAAATGAAAGTCTTGTATAATAAAATATTTAAGATATTAAAGAAATTGAAAGAGCAGAAGATGGCAAGATCTGCCATCATCATGGCTATACAATTAATACAGTGGAAAAATAGCCATCCTACCAAAAGCAATCTATAAATTCAACACAATTCCCATACAATTTTCAATACAATTCTTTACAGAGATTGAAGGAATACATTTTATATTCATATGTAAATACAAAATGCCATAAAAGCTAAAAACAGTTCTGAATAATAAACGAACAGTTGGAGGTATCACCATTCCAGATCTCAAGTTGTACCATAGCTTCAATAATAAAAACAGAGCTCTCTTCCAGTCTCTTTGGCCTCGCAGGTAGAAGCAAGATGATGAAAGGAACGTCATCCTTTGGAAAGCGTTGCAATAAGACACACACGCTGTGCCGCCACTGTGGCTCTAAGGTCTACCACCTTCAGAAGTCGACCTGTGGCAAATGTGGCTACCCTGCCAAGCAGAAGAGAAAGTATAACTGGTGTGCCAAGGCTAAGAGAAGAAACACTACCGGGTCTGGTCAGATGAGGCACCTACAGATTGTCTACCGAAGATACAGACATGGATTCCGTGAAGGAACAACACCTAAACCCAAGAGGGCAGCTGTTGCAGCATCCAGTTCATCTTGAGGATTTCAATCGGTCATAAAATAAATGTTCTGGTTTCAAAAAAAAAAAACCAAAAACCAGCATTGTTACTGATATTAAACACACATGTTCATCGATGGACCAGAATTCAAGACCCAGATCACAAGTCAACGAGCAAGACTAATTAAAAAAATATACACTAAAGAAAAGACAGCATCTTCAACAAATGGTTCTGGCTTATGGCTGCATGTAGAAGAATGCAAATATTTATCATCCTGCACAAAACTCAACTCCAAATGGACCAAAGACCTCAACATAAGACCATATTCCCTGAATGTGGTAAAAGAGACAGTGGGGAATAAGGTTAAATTCATCAGCAAAGGAAGATACTTTCTGAACATGACATGGATAGAACGGGTTGGTTGTAAGACCAACAATTAATAAATGGGACCTCATCAAGCTGAAAGTTTTCTGTATGACAAAGGACAAGTTCATTTGCAGCCTAGAGAATGGAAAAAGATCTTATCATATGTAGGCATAATGTTTTTATACACTGTGTAAAGATTACCCTTATGTTACTCAAATGATTTCTCTGACCTCATAGCTTATTTCAATCTAGACATGGTACTGTAGTGCATTTCCTGTCTCAAGTTTATGTAAATAATTCTTATCATTTATTCTTGACCTTGTCAATAAATACTGATCACCCAGTGGCTGGGCAGAATAGAGAATAGGGAGGGACACACCAACCAAAGGAAGGAAAGGAGGAGAGAGGGAGATTCAGATCAGCAAGGAGGATGGAAGAATTGGAGCTGTGAAGAAGGGGTCCAAAGGACCAGATCAATAATAACATGCAAGTGTCATGGGATGGGGCTGGGAGATAGCCAGATTAGCATAGAAATTTCACATAAATCATTTAACTGCTCAGCTATTGAAGTGCAGTTTTAAATAAATCTTAATGTTTCTGTGTGTGGTTATTGAGGACTGTCTTAAAGAAATACAAACATGGGATGAATACACTGTTTACATTTATATTAAGAATAATTCATTTACAATCATATATCTGATAGAGGCTTATTATCTAAATGCAAAGATTTTTTTTAAAAACCTGAACTAAAAGAAACAAATAACACAATATAAAAATGGGGTTCAGAACCAAGTAAAGGTTCTCAAAAGGGGAAACACAAATGGCTGAGAAACATGTAAAGAAATGTTCAACATCCTTGGTCACCAGGGAAATGCAAATTGAAGCTACTTTGAGATTTCCTCTTATACCAAAGTCAGTAAACCAAATGATAATATATGCTGATGGAAACAGGGAGGAGGGAACAATTATTCATTCCTAGTGGGAGTGCAAACTTGTACAGCAACTTGTGCAGAAATCAGTGTGGTATAGTTCCTTAGGATGTTGGGAATTTGTCTACTTCCAGATACAGATTCTTGAGCATTTGCTCAAATAATTCTACATCCTACCAAAGAGAAACTTGCTCATGTTATGTTCATAGTAGCTAGAAATTGAAAAACACCTTAGATGTTCATCAACTAATGAATGCATTATAAAATATAGTACATTTACACAATGGGATATTAGTCAGATGTTAATAAAAATGAAATTATGAAATTCACAAGTAAATAGATGAAGTTAGAAAAATATCCCGACTGAGATAACCCAGATTTCAAAACACAAATACATTATGTATTGTCATAGATGCAGATGTTATCCTCTAAGCCTCTGATTAGATAGGAAAACAAAGTTGGGTGGGTAGGAAGGTTGTGGTGCGGAACTGGGAAGGGAAAAACCATCGTTAAAATATATTGCATAAAGTCTTTTAATAAAAAGTTAAATAAATTTAAAAAGTGTTTCATGCCAACATGTAAACATCTCAATAGTTTTGTGCTGATTATGTTGAGATAAAATATTTTAATATATTGGATTTATAGTGTATATCCTAAAGTTAATATATCGCCTTGCCTACTTTTTCATATTTAAAAATTAGGAAGGCAAATGTGAATGATATCTATGGCTCACATATTTTTGCTGGACAATTCTAGGGCTCTCTTATTATTAACACGAGTATAGCAAGTCACTTCAAATCAGTGGTTTTTACTTTAGAATTTTATTTCTCCCTTTTTTTCAAATAAGTCCATGGCACCTGGCATGTCATCCCAATTAGAAAATGTTATAGGCTTCTCATTCCAATACTTAGCCACAGAGCCTTTCTTCCATGGTTTAAAAGTTTGATTTAATCATTGTATACCTTTCGTGGGTCCTATTATCAACTGTCAGTTCTACTAAAGCAGTAATCAGATAGAAGATGGGCTGTTTTGTTCTTATCCATTTTGAAGATTTTATCTTTCTTTTGATTTTCAAAACTAAAAGAAGTTTCCAGGTGTGGTTGTCATTAAATATATCTTATCTATCATTTGCAGTGTTTGTGCAATGTGTAATTTGATGCACCACTTTTGGAAAATTGTGTCACTATTTATTTTAAAAGTTTCCTCCTCTCTTGAGATAGTAAATGCATGCATGCTATAGACTTTTGGTCCATTTTCCATCTATCTCCTGTCCCTTTTTGTGGATAACTGACCCCTGAGGCTATCCTCTGACTGCCACGAGAGGGCCAAGCACAGGTGCGCTGGCACTCACTGGTGTGGACACACAGCACAAACAAACACGCGGCTTTAACTTCACCAAGCTGCAGCTACTGCATCTGCAGTTCTTTCCTCGAGTGGCCAGGTTTTTCTTTATTTCTTTGTTTTCTTGTTTCTGTGCCTGTCAGACTTTAGTAGGAGAGCAATAGCCTTTGTTTTTATTGAGTTAATCTTTCTATATTTAGACATTTGCTAGATGCTATGATCTTTGCTGCAGTCTTACTCTGAGATCCATTCAGAGGCTTTTGTAGTTGGTTGTACTCATAACTTTAATTTGATCTTTATTACAAGGCCAAGTTTTCCTTTTTTGGATTTGGTGTATATCACTCATGTATAGAGGTACAAGGACAACTCTGGTGCTTGTTGTCTCAAGCTCAAGCTGCAGGCCTGTGCGTCAGGCACCAGTTGAACCATCTTGCCAGCCCCTTTCACTATATTTTTTTCTCCTTTTTGAAATGTAAAAACTCGTCTTAGTTTTCCCAGCTTTTCCCAGTTCCTACTTCCTGGAATCTGTTTTCATGCCTGCTTCATACTTCCTGATACATTTAGAGGCTCAAAATTTTTGTATTCTTTGACAGAACAGTCAAGAACAGTCAACGATCAAACAGCATTGTGTTTTCTAACTGCTTCCTTAGTGCTGTGAACACTTTAGGACTTCTACGTTGTCACTGGTGCCAGTTTTGCTAAATATTTCACCAACTCACGTGATTTTTGATACACCGATTTCCATGACACTGTCCATGACAGTGACATAGCTTCTATGTCACTGCTTCCGTGTCACTGCCACCAAGTCAATATCAAATTTGTAGATTTTGCTTGAGGACACCTTTCCCTTGATACTAATTTATGTGCCAGCACAGGCTGGCTATGCTTCAGAATTTGAGAAACAATTGCTGGTTGTTTCTAACACCAGAAACTTTTCCTTGTTCATGTTCTTCCATATGGACGGCCTGTGTCTCTGATCACTTTTAGTCCTTCAGAAACCAGACTGTTAGAGTGAGCCATTGGAATGAACTTCTGTGGTTTTCCAAGGTAGGAAAGAATATTACAGCCGACACTGACGTATCTCACCTCCGCTCATATCTTACCCGTCCAAACAATTTACATAGCTATGCCTAACTTTGGAGAAGCAGTGAGGGAGTATAGTTCTGTTATGTGCCTTGAAAGGGGAGAACCAGAGTATTTGTAAACAATACTAATGTTTCCCACCATGGCAGTATCCAGGCCAGAGAGAACGATTGCTGCTGGTTGTGGGCTGTCTAAGATCATGGCACACCGCCAGTGTCTGTGAGACCAGCCCCTCACACTCCTGCAGAGAGTAAACGTGATGCCGGTCTTCATACGGCTTGTTAGAACTTCATTTCCTTCAGAAACTAGATGGGGCATTCTGTAGCATTACAGAAGTACCAAGAAGGAGTCTCATCAAGTTACCTACAAACTCAGCGACACACTTCTCTAATATTAATCAAGAAAAATTAGTTCATAGGGTAATCTGACTCCCTCCACACTCAATTTTGGACAAACAAACAAACAAACAAACAAAAAACCCGAAAAACAAAAACAAAAGCATCACTGAGATTCTATGATAATAATGGTAGAAAACAAAGTTGAAGGAAGGCATAAGAGGAGTCCTCCTTTGATCCAATATCAATAATAACATATTGTTTATGTGGCTTGCTTTTTCTTGAAAAAGAGCTCACTTTGAGTTCAATCAAAAGTAAAAACTGGCAACGCAGCTTACACTTGGATTTAGGTAAATGGTTCTTATTCTAGCATAAGCTAAAGAGATAATGGAATCCTAGGAGGCCAATCTGAAATACAGCCCCTTTCGTAAGGCAGAGGCAGGCATAGGGACTGTGCAGAGGAGGTCGTTTCTGCAGCTGAGGCATTGAGACAACACACCTTTGAAATGGACGTCAGAATTCTTTCATTAGGCTGGGAATCATATTTTAGTTAAAGGGAAGCGTGCAGCTCCAAGCATTGTTGGCTGCATAACCACGGGAAAATCTCACTGAGGTATAGTGGAAACAACACCCTACAGCACAGGCATGCAGAATAAACGAGATGGTGAAGTGAAAGTGCTCATGTGGCTAGCTCGAGGTTAGTGCTCTACGGTGCTGCCCCACCATCTGTGTCCCTTCCTGAGAGAAGTCTGTTAAGACAGGAAGGATGGCCACAAGTTATAAAGAAGGCCTGTAGTCTAGGAAGGAAGCAGGCGAAGCAGGAAGGTTACCATGAATTTAAGACCAGTCTAAGCTTCAGAGTAAGGTCTTATCTCAGAAAACCAAAAGAAGATGAAGAAGAAAGAGGGGTTGGGGGAAGAGGGAAAAGAGAAGGGGAAGGAAAAGAGGAGAAGGAAGAGGAATGGTGGTAGGAAGTTCTTACTAGGGATAGATTTCTGCATTAATGTTTAAAATAAAGAAATATGAGAGCCCATTTCAGGAAAAATCAGGCAATAATTCAGCTGGGAAATTTGTAAAATACCAACATGGTTAGATGATTCTCTTTTCCTTCAGCATTCTTTCTCTGTCTCTGTTTCTGTATCTATCTTTCTCTCTCTCTGTCTCTGTCTCTGTCTCTGTCTCTGTCTCTCTCTCACATACACACATTGTGTGTTGTCCCTAATCCATATACATGTGCATGTATTCACATATGATATCTTTATCTCTCTATTTATATAATATAAACATATATTTATAGATTCATAAATTTTATGTTTTTGCTTTCTTTCCAGTTATTGTCTCTGCTCTCTTCAAATGGGTTCTTTTATCTCTCCTTTGCTTCTGGTTCTGTTTTTCTTTTTGTGTTGTTTCATTACTCTATTGCCCCTAATCCATATTTCTCTTCACCCTTTCACCTTTCATGTTTTGTAAGTCATTAAATGTGAGCAAGCCTGCGGTGTGTCTGGGGAATTGTGGTGGTTGTCTGTGGTGCCTCTCTATGCACCTTTCCATAGCTTTCTCTAGCCAGGCTCCTGCCTCGTGGATCACCTTCCTCTGCTCCCCTGGACCATGGCAACACATCTTCCCAATAAAATCTGCTCTTAGTTGTGGTCTCATAGCCAATGAGGTTTATCCTAGGCGCGATTATTGCTAATTAAAAATGTTTCCCAATGCCCTGCCGTGACAGCTTGCAATACACTCAGCACTGGCAATGTCTTACAGTCTCTACAGAGACTGGATTTAAAAAGAAACAGAGAGGAAAAGAAGTGTATCCAATCATCCAAGGAACAAAGGTGTAAGTAACTCCTACTGGGCTTTACTTTTCTCCAAAGTATTATAACTCTAATCAAGTGCAAAGTCTTCAATTCAAGAATGAGCACATTTCAGGTAGTAGAAAGTGATAAAGTATGTTTTGTTTGGGCTTTGAGACATCCCTGCCAAATATGCTGATTTACAAAACATATTCTGTTTTGATACTTTAGAAGAATAAAACAAATAGATTAGCCACCTTGTGGTACATGGGAATGTCTCAGTCTTATCAGTTTGGGACAAAAAACTAATTCTGAAGGGATTGTATGTAGCAGATGCAACAATTTCAGGTAAATCAGTTCTCCTGTTGTTTTCATTCTTTCTGCATCCCATCAGTTTTAATGTAATCTGCAATGCAGTATCAGCTCCATTATATATGTTTGCACCAGCACAGATCAGGCCAAGCAAAGGGCCTCAGGATCTTGACAATGCCCTGCCAGCCTGCTGGGGCTCCCGACTGTCCTCCCAGGCACTTTGTTCACAATCATACTGTGCTTAAAGTTTAAAGGGCCCCCAAAAAGTTGACTCTTAAAAACAGTATTGGTTCTCAAGTAATAAAACTGAAAATTCAGACACATTAGGGCTGTGAATATGGCTCAGTGGCAAACTGCTTGCCTAATTAATATATATTAAATTATATCTTTACAAATCAAAACATTCAGCTAAGTTGCAACTGTCTAATTATCATGTCATTATTTGTGGGCAGTGAATTTATTGTTATGTTGTCGATGTGATATGTTGAGTTTGCTCAAATAGGTATTGTGTTACATAGTGTCATAGAACATCCTGGTGTGTCAGAAGTTTGAAAATAAGTCCAGTGGAAAAATAGGAAATTATTTCTCCAGAGTGACATGAGTTGCTGGACACAAATTGGAGGTCCTGGTTTAGGACTAGCCCCTCGTATTTCATATGCCCAATGACACTAAGTTAGGATAGAGCAGCTACACAGGGGCAAAATTGGAGCTACTGCTCCCTCTTTGAGAATAATCAGAACTCCTTAAAAGAAATCATCATATCTAAACAGCAGAATGATAAAGTCTTCATTTTGTTGTTCCCTAGTTTATATTTCAAACAAAGCACTTATAGAAACAGGGCCTTTAAGGAGGTGACTAAATAAAGTCATAAAAGTAGAGCCCTGATCCTTTAGAACTGGTGTCCTTATATAAAAGGTTTTCCTCTGAATACACCCAGCCAGTCTTAAAGAACACTTCTTTGAAGGAGTGGCAGTTTGTTAACCACTGAGTCCTGCTCATCCCTGATGGGTCCATCCCTGATGAACTATAACTATAACTCCTCATACCTCAAGGTCATAGCCGATGCCATGGGCCTTACACATCTGGAGGAAAACGTAATAGAAGATGAGTGAGAGATTGTCGTGCTTCAGCTGTGTGGACATCACTGCATAGCGACTGGTTTCTGGGGCCTAGAAAAGCCACAACCAAAAGTTAGACTCTAAAAAATTTTAAATCAAGTTTTAACTTTACGGTTACAGATTCACAGAAAGCTTACTAGCTAACACAGAGGTGTTTATTTGACCACAGTAGCACTACTGTGAATGTGCTGTATTGTTTTGGGACATTTGTCATAACTAGGGACCAAACTGCTGCGTTGTCTTTTACCTATCTTAGATTGGTACTTTATTTGAATTTCACTAGTTTTTCTCCATTTCCTCTTTCCTGTTTCAGGATCCCACCCCATATTCAGTGTCATGTTGTATTCAGTCCTTATATTCCTGTTTAGTCATTTTCCCGTGTTCCTTGGGACTTTCACAGTTTTTCAGATTGCCATGTTTTTGATGACCTTGATGATTTTGAGGAGTACTGGTTAGTAATTTCTTAAAATTCCTATTTTTTTCCCCTGATGTTTTTCTCATGATTGGACTGGAGTAGTATGCCTTTACAAGAGAAAGGCCACATATATAAATCACAGTCTTCATCACCTCAGATCAAGGGTCTATGTTATTGAATTTTGGATGCTATTTCCTAAAGGTCACATGTTAAAGGATGAGGAAAGCATCAGAAGGTAGAGTGATTCTGTGGAAGATCCTTAGGTGATTGAAGAGATGCCCTCAAAAGCGATTATAGGGATGTTTGTCTATTTTAGTCTCTGTCTCACTCCCTGGGTCATAATGTAGGTAGTTTTATTCCACTATGAACTTTCTACCACTGAAATCTGCCACCCCCACCAGATGTCCAAAGTAACGGGTCAGTCCACCAAGGAGTGGAACCTCCAAACTATAAGCTAAGTAGTCCCCCGTCTTATAGTTATTATCTTAAAGCTGACCAACACATTATTGACATATTATTGATAGTGTTAGCAAGTAGCATTCCCTTTCCATAACGTATTTTATAGAAGTAAGTCACTTTAGTGTTTCCAAAACCCCCTTTCCTCCAGGGAGCCAATACTGGAAATGCATTTTCTGTTGAGAAACTGCTATCTTTAAATGTTTTTTATTAGCAGATGTTACTTATACATATAAATGGGTTTCATTGTGGTATTTTCATACATGTACACAATAGATTTCAACTGTATTCACCTATTTTTGTCCCCTTTCCTTGCTGTGACCTCTTCCCTCTTCCTAAGTAGCCCTGTGCTTTTAATGCCCCTCACTTCATTTTGCACACCTGTCAGTTGGAGCTATCCCAGTGACTGGCTGTAGTTGGCCCAGAGTTTTACTTGTATATTTCCTAAAACATTTAAAATTTAATTTGCACAAACTAAAGTATTAGATGCTAGCAGCATTGCAGCACATCGGTTATAACATGCTATATTTGTCTTGGACAATCAGCTGTTTCTCTGAGATAACTGGGAATTTGGAGGCCTGCATACAGAACCATGACCAGCTTTAGAGTGGTAAAAGATGAGTGTCCCTGGCCCAGGTCTTTAACTTAGGGGCCCCACAGGTGCTTGGACTTCTGCAATGACTTAAAACAGGAGAAGTCAAAAAAAATGCTGGCACATAGCTGGCTTTGGGGTTCCAGGAGATCTGTAGGCAGACCTCAGGCTCCAAGGGATTGGACTGATCAAGTGCCCATCAGAGAATAGATATTATTCTTCTGTAAGTCACCTATAGTCTTTCTTCTTGCTCCTTCTTCCTCTCTTTCTTTGCACATATGTCCAGACTCTACATTCATCTTTTGTAACATATCTCCATTTCATGTGGCTTTCCATCAACATTTATATCAAACCCTACATGTCAAACATTCCTGTCAGTACCATTGATAAAGATGCTTTTCCCCTAACAAATGTGTTAGGCCCTCACAGGCTAGTGCAATCTGAGTCATATATTGCCATTAGGGTTGTCCCGTCTGTACTGACTAAGACATTTTTATTTTAAGAGACGCACAAAAAACCCCATAAAAGATAAAATTTTGTTTATCAGTGGGATACTATGAAATGTTTGATACATGTATGTATTTCACAATATTTAAATCAGATTAAACTTTTTTTTATCTCCTCATTTCTTTGTGGTAAAAATGTTCAAAGTTCTTTCTTCAGTTATTTTTTTTTTAATTTGCAGTACATAACTGCTGCCATGTTGCACAATATTGTGGTGTAAGAGCCAGTTAAGAGTAGCTCTGTGTCAGCTGGCTCGACTTAACCCGGCCAGGCCATGCAGTGCACCTGCCTTCATAGGGAAAGCCCGGAGCCCGAGCCTTTGCACACGGGTGTGAAGTACAAACACACTGGAATTTACTGTGGCAACTAAGCACATAATTATGTGGTAATTACCGTGAATTTACAAGATAGTTTTTGTTATTTTTGTCTTCTAAACTTATCTTATGCTACTTTAGTATATAAATAAGCAATATTTATGCCACAGTCAGTGAGAGAGGCAGGAAAGCACCTGGAAGGTAGATCACCCTCCATACTATACTCCATGCTGTGGTCATAAGGTAGAACAAAACAGCTCATAGCCCACCAGAATGTGACTGCTGGATGTCAGTAAGACCAGGCCACTTCTTGGTGAAAACAAACTATTGTCACCCCCTTTCCCAGTCCTGAATGTAAAATTCATGAAGAATCAGGGGAAAAAAACCTCAGGATATTTGATAGATCTCTTAGTTGCCGCTTCTTTTCTGTTATTGAAACACCCTAGCCCATGACTTTAGTACCCAAGAGTTCTGGAGATGAGGAACAAGCAGAATTCCACAGTGGACAGGGCATATGGAGTCAGGAACACTGATTCTAAACCTGTGAGGCCAATGACCATCTGTGTGATCTTGAATTGAACATTAACTTCTGAACCTGACAGTGGACCGCCTAGCACTGTTTGAAACCTGGTAGTACCTGCTACTCTTTTGTCACTATTCCTTTAAAGGATTTTAGACCATAAGTAAATAGAATTCTCTGCGCTGTTCTTCTACTGGTACCACTTGTCTCCTGGGATTCTGACCATCACCACAAGATTTACTGTGTTTCCTCAAACCAGGTTGCTCAGTATCAGTCTCCCACTCAAAAGTCCTTAGGGTCATTTCCTTGCCTTCAAGCTGAAATCTAGATCATAGTGGGCAGACTCTTCCAGAGTCTCAGTGCACTGCTCTAACCCCTGCCTCCTGATTCTTCTAAGGGGATGACATTCTCCTCTTTACTACTGGAGCATTCCCTTCTCTTCTTTCCACTCACTGACTACTCTAGAAAGGCCAAGTTCCGGGTGTCTTTAAGGAGCCTCCTGATCCTACCAGGCCATCACGGTCTCTCTGGAGCAGTCACTATCATGGCTCCTGTTGATGGCCTTGTGAATTTTATTTGTGAAAATGTATATTGTGTTCATGCTTTAGTATATAAACTGTTCATTTTTAGAAAGTGATGGCTCATGGTTCTTAGTGATTTGATCTTTTCTGTACTCTCTGTTACTTATTCAGCCATCTGTGCTATCTGGGAAACCTGTGCCATGTCTACTCCGGCTTCCTTTTAAACCCTACAACTCCCTCACGATCACCCAGCCCACCCTGTGTCACCGAGCTTGGCAGATCTCAGACAGATGGAAATGCAGTGGATAACACATACCAGAAAGCAATTAGTCCCAGGGACATAGCTCTTCCTTTGAGAAGAATGTTCTGAAGTTTCAACCAGGCTTCTTCAGGCTGGAGCTGAACCCAGGCCTCAGGAACCCAAGCCCTGACTTAGCCAATGCGAGGCTGGCTAAGCAGAGCTGCAGGTTTGACAGCCTGTACATTAAACCTTGACTTCCCCAACTGCTTGCTTGGTAATCTTTAACATGTGCTTACTTTCTCTTAACCCAAATTTTCATATCTAAAAATTAACAAATCATTCCTGACTAATATATCAGGTTATGAACAAGTTCATGTGAAGGTCTTAGCAAAGTGCACGCGGGTTAGGCTTAGTGCGGTGTTGCTACCCTCAGCCTAAGCCCTGTGGCAGAGCCAGGCACTGCTCTTCATGAACCTGGAGCTCTTTGCCACTTGTCCCAATTTTCTCCATGTTTCATGTGTTGGATGAGAGACCTGAATTTACTTCTAGTTGATTCTTTCTGAGTGTTAACTGATATAGCTTAGTGGTGACTGAAAAAGTCTTATGTATGGCCTGTCATGACAGTATTACCCTTTCTAGAAGTTTCTGTAACAATAAACCAACTAAGGATCTTTTCATGAAAGGATGCAGTATGGGGAGATTGGCCTTTCCTGTTTCTTCCCAGGTTGTGTTCCTCCTCCTGTCTTCTGCAGTGTGTGAGTCTGCCAGCAAGGCTTCCTACAGGCAACCCCATTCTCTAGGACCCATAAAATCAATCTGCTCAAGAGACCTTGAGGATTACTTAGCACTTACTTATTTACAGCTAAGGAAACTGAGGCCAGAGAGAAGCTCAGAATTCATGGTCCATGACTCCCAGACCAATACTCTTCACTTCAAATTCCCACTGGCTTCATCTGGGACGTGTGGGATCTCAGAAAGCTAGCCTTCCCATGAATGAGAAGAGACGGCACACAAAACGCTCTCAGTGCTGGTCTAGGCTTATCAGACTACCTTTCTAAATCACGGTCTAACAAGAAGCTTCGAGCTAAACAAAAGAAGCCTGGAATACGCTTTTTCACTGGAGAATATAATTTTGCTTCAGCCACAATTTAAATTGATTTAGTTCTGAGCGCAGCGTCTGAAGTGTGGAGCGCACTCTATTTTCACCATGATACTTGTTTTGACAGTGATGCATTTCAGTTGACATAGCTGAAATCCTTATGTAATAAATCTCTGCCTGAAAATTAATCATGTTTATAATATTCTGAGAATTAATAACACCCATTGCTCAAATCATTAACTTAAAAAAGGAGCTTCCAAAATCTGTTCTCGGCAGTAAGGGACCACAAATAAATGAATGTTTGATAAAATAATCCAAGTAGCAGTTTAACAAGCGTAAACTGGAATGTGGCTGCAATAACACAGAACTATTGTTTAAGGGTTGGCAGAGGCTGATGAGGCTCTTATTCCAGTTATGAAGCAGGCATCCACATGCATAATGAACTGCTCTCTGAATTATTAATGTGTTGCTTATTTAGCCTCATCTGTCTAGAAGATAATGTATCCTAACTCTAATGAGTGATTGGTTTTGTACATAATTACAGTAGGAGTAGTGGGGAAATGTGTGCCTTCAACGAAGGAGTTCTAAAAATAAAGTCATCACATAAACTCTGATGTGATTGCATTCTATCAAAATCAAACCCGAAGCATTTGAGAATTCATAATAAATTACAGGAGACAGAGTCATTATTAACATCATAATTTAACACAAAAGGTTTTACTTAATCATTTATTACAGATCATATCTGTTCAAACATGTATAAATGACTTGGGTTGTTTTAAGATATTAGCAAAGATGATTTTTTTTTATGGCCACTCAGGAACTGTGGTCTGAAGGTCCAGGAAGAAGGGGAGTGGACAGTGAAAGTTGATATAAAAGGGTGATTATTTATGCCAATTTTGAAGTTAATTAAAAGTTTTAAAAAATGACCCCTTTGTGTGTGTTTGTGCACGCAAGTGTGAGTGCGTGCATGCGTGCGTGCGTGTGTGTGTGTGTGTGTGTGTGTGTGTGTGTGTGTGTGTGTAAGTACGCCTAGGGCCTACATGTGCACATGCATGTGAAGGCAGAGATTGACACAGAATGTCTTCCAGAGTCAGTGTCTTTTTTTTCGGGACAGGGTTTCTCTCGGACCCTGCAGCACTGCACCAGATTTGTACACAGGTGCTGGGTACTGAGCTCAGGTTTTCATGCTTGTGCAGCAAGCACTGTACTTACTACTGTACCTGTTACCCTACTCCTTTTTGTCTCTAAAATGTGCATATCTGGGATTTCTCAGACTTTATTTTGCTTTCAAATGTATTTGGTTGGTTGGTTTGGTAAGGAGTCTGGATCAAGCTTGGACATCTCTGAGCTCTCCTGGGAGTCTAGAACAGGTTCTTTGCTCACTTGTTTGTTTGTTTCATGTCTCAACACAGCACATTATTAAAGGAATAGAAGCAAACTAGGAGTATTTTACTTTACAGTTCTTAGTTCTGAAGGTGCTGCCATGATCGTAGATGCCATCCTTTCCTAGTGACCTCCTTCGGTCTTCAAAGGAGGGCTGATTGTGAACCTGACAACAGCGTAGTGTGTCCATACTTGCTTGTTAAGTTTCAGGTTGGCCGATGTGTACACAGATGTGCATGCTTTTAAAAAAGAACTTATTGCATGTGTAACATGCCTGGGGCCTACTACACACAGTAAGTAGTTCAGGCTGGCAGAATTTATTGCTCTCTGAAATCTAAAGCACTTTAAGTTTATTCTCACTCCAGAAACCCAGAATAGCCCTTTTGCCATAATTCTAGAAACATTTTATTTCTTTAAGTTTATAATGCTTTCCAGTTTTCTATGTAGGCAGTTTCTAAAAGTATACAATAGTCTTTGCAGAATTCCCATTCTTGGCCTGCAGCTAGGAATGACACCTAGAGGCAAGAGGGGGGAAACGAAGAGGTGCAACCTCTGTCCTATGGTTGGTAAACCTCACCGGCAGCAGGTCTCAGCCTATCATCCTACTGATAACAAAGGAGACTATAATAGAGAGAGGCAGATCATGCAAGGCCTCAACAACCAAGCTAGGAAGATCACAGGAGCCTGATCTTCTAAAATCCTGGGTAGGAAATGAAACTTCTAACACAGGAATGCCTTACATCTGCTTGAGCCATTAGTCAAAGGAGCCCATGAAACCCCCAAACATCTCAGGTTATTGCCAAGACTATTGGTTATGCTCCACATCTTGATAGGAAGACCTTATTGTATTGAACATAAAGTCAAGCTAGTGCCTAACTGCAGCCTTCAGCCCTACTGACTCATGTTCATGGCACTGGAAGGTACTCTGCACGCTACCACTAACCAACTACAAACCCTACAATCTACACCAGTGATACTGTCTGCATGATATGCTGGTGCATTGGTGGCACAAACGTTGTGGGAGTGACCAACCACTCTTTGATTGTATTTAAGGTTCACTCCACGAGACAGAACCCATGCCTGACAGTGCTTAGGTGGCTTAGAATCTGAGACTGGATAAGCCATGGACCTAGAGAAAAAACAAATGCTATCATCCTGCTAAAGGAAAACAGCAATGAAATGACTCCTTATGATGATGTTCTGCTATACCCATAGATCCGTGCCTCGTTCGGCCATTATCAGAGAATCTGCTTCTTGCAGTAGATGGGAAATAACAGAGACCCACAACTGGATAATGTGAGTGAGAGATTTTTGTAACATTCAGTCCTAAATGAGATCAAAGCCCCTCCCCCACAGGTTCAGGAAACTACATGGAAGAGGAGGCAAAGAGGTCCTTGAGAGCCTTAGGGAATGGACGCCTTCAAGGAAGCTGTCTTTTAGACACAACAGGACTAATACACACATGAACTCAGAGAGACTGTGGCAGCATGGACAGGTTCAATCCAGACAGGGTTCCAGGGCTGAAATGGGGAAGTGGACAAGGGTTCCCACCTCTACCCAAGAAGCTATCTCCAGTTGACATCCACTTGCAAAGGAGAAATTAGTTTCTCTAATGGAGTCTCACTTAAGAGCATTTAATCACATGCCCAGGGGTAGTAGATGCCCGACATGCCCAAAATCAGTAGATTTTTCTCCTATGGCAGGGTTGGGCATTAAAAAAAATCAAACTCAGTAGTATTTTTCCTAGGAAGCCCAAGGCCCTTGGGTTGGGCAAAAAAAAAAAAAAAATCTTACTGTTCTTTTGCTTGTCTGGTATGGTTTCTGATTTTGTGTTTTTGTTTTGTATCTGGTTCTTTCATTTTTGTTTCCCTGTTTGTTTATTTATTTTCTAAGGAGGCAAAAAAGGGCATGAATTTGATGGGAAGGAGGGAGAGGATTTGGGAGGATTTGGGGAGGGGAAAACATATATATTAAATGCATTTTGTTTTTTGTTTTTCAAAAAGGGTTTCTCTGTCCTGGAAATTGCCTGAAACGTGCTCTGTGAACCAGGCTGGCCTTGAACTTAGAGATCCGACCTGCTTCTGCCTCCAAGTGCTGAGATTAAAGGTGTGTGTCACCATGCCAGACTGAAAAAAAAACTTTTTCTATTTAAAAAAAAATCCTAGGTAAAAATCACTTTTTACTTTGCAGCAATCTTCACTGCAGTTTTTAGGCCCAGGGGAAAGAAGGGAGACCAGGAATCTGAGGGTAGCTCTACTACTAGTTCTCATATAGTGTGAGATGGCCGGGCAGAGTCCAGGGTGGTATCTCCATGGAGGCAGAGTAAGGGTAAGATCTGAGGCATCTTAGCAGTTAAAGTTATTGTAGCCCAGTTGTTGGCAGGCTGTGGGGCTAAGGAATGGCAGGCCTGTGGCTTGATCCTCTAAGAGAATGTACAGAGGGAGAGATCATCGTATGGATTTAAATAGCTTCACCTGAAGACTCGGAGCAGCCAAGGTTAGAAGTGTGGACCTAGGAGTATAAGGTGAAAGTGGGAGTTTGGACTAGAACAGCAGGGGATGAGGACTGTCAGAAACAGCCGGCTGTGTAGAGAAATAGGAAGAGCATTGGGAGGTGCCCAACAGAAAGCCGTGGCCTCTCGGCTTTCACACTCTACTCTCTCTTCCTGGGTGGCCGCCCCCCTTTTATGGAAGAGACTGTCACATTTGTGGACCGTGTTTTGAAGTGGCTCAGTGATCTGTCTGGTTCTTTAGCCTCTTTCTGCTCACTTAGTAGCGGAGCACCGCTCAGGGCCAAGCCAAGCAGAAGGAATCTGTCGCTCACCAGCTCTGCCTGGATGCTCAGGCGTTTCTTCTCCCTTTCTGCGTCTTCCTTAAAGCGGGGCACTTCCAGGGTGCTCAGACCACAGTTCAGATGACCGTTTGTCAGGTACAGGGTGAGCTGCGTCATGGCCAGCTGGTCACTGTATGACAGGTTGAGGCCTGTTGTCCACACCTGGTTAAGACACGAGTCAGAGAAGTCAGGGCGTGATGAGACAGGAGAAGAGAGAGCCATACTCCCAACTACATCAGAGGCCAAAGTAAACAAGTGGCCAGCTCCTCGGAGTAGACGTCTTTGCTTCTCTCTCGATGTCACATGCTGAGGGATGAAGCTTGTTTCTTACATTAGAAGATAAGTGATTATGTAGGAAGTTAAAGAAATGAAAATACCTGGTCAAGACAATCATCAGAGACCTTGGGTCTTGGTGACTCCCCCCACGCCCTGGGGTTTGTCACTTCAGAGGTGGACAGGGCAATGTTCTCTACTGAGATTGACTAAAAGCTAAGGAAGGGGTAACTAAACTGGAAAAGTAGTGCAGATAGGACGGCATGGGAAAGGAGAACTTGCTTTGAGTCTGGAAAAAACAATGTCATTTTTTATCAGAAAGTTAGACTTAAGGTGTAAGTCTTACGTGTACTACCATTTTACTTTATCAGCCTGCGAATTCACAGTACCCTCAACAGTGACCTGATGAGGACATCTGGAATTATGAGCAGACTCTGATGCAACAAAAATTTAAATGCTGTGAAAAACAGACAGGTTAGTTACACATTACTGATAACTGAGTGGTGGTTATTAATTTATTTGACAGATATTTACTGAGCATTTACTATGTGTTTAACTGGCAGAGACAAAAGTAGGCCATGTGCTACCTCCTCCTTTTAAGGTGACTTGTCATTTGAGACTCCCATGAGATCCCCAGAATCCAAGTTAGTTGAATGATTAAGGAAGAACATGCAAGTCACTAGAGAGTCAAAAATACAAAGGCCTAGGTCATGCCGTCAGGATGACAGCTCAGGGTCACAGCAAAGTGTAATGTGCTCTGTAATGACAATTGTGGAAGTAGAAAGGACTGACTGGCTTTGTCTGATGGAGTCCAGGCCGCCTCTCAAAGGACATTTGAGCTTTAAACTAGTAATAAAGCCGTGATTTGCATGGACCAAGAACATATGGTATGCCAGGTACTTCACAGGCTTCTCTGCTCTTTCTAGGTACTTTAAAAACAGATAAGACACAGGTTCAGAAGGTACCTAAGTCTACACAGTAAGTAAGGGGTAGCACTCAGATTCTAATCATTTCTGTTTGGCCCCAAGCCCGCCCTCCTCTCATGCACCTCTGGAGGAGAGGGCACTGATGCTGTACCAATCCTCCAGTCAAATTAAAAGTCAGAGTCCCAGAGAATCAAATGTTCTTGTTTAATACAGCCTATGCCATGGAAGTGTCTTGTGGAGAAAACATAAAGTATTGGATTTCTAGAGCTGTAATTATCAGTAATGCATTTTCACGGTAGGAAGTTGGAAACTAACACATTTTCATGAAGATTTGATTAAATATTTTTTTCTTCTTAGAAGGCCTACAAGTGCCCCACTCACCAACTCTGTATGTTAAAATACATAATACATCTGCCCTAGAGTGGACTCTGCTCTAACAGATCTAGCAGGGAGTGACTTGAGTAAGCATTGAATGTAAATGACATCATTATAAGAATATTAAGGGGTCAAGCTGTCAAGGCCCCTTGCTAAACTGAAGCTAATTTCAGGATCATATTCTCACAGTAATCCTCTTTCATAACAACAAATAAATCACATTTGCAACAATTGTTAAAAACTAACTGCCAAATATCTGCTGCAGTTGTAAACATGCTATTTGTCAACTTAGATATTTCCTGCTGTACGGCATCACATGTAAATCAGATGGGGACAGCTCCTGTTCCCTTTGAGGAGGAACTGAACTCTGTTCCTACATGTCCATTTCCAGAGTTCCTCTTTTCATGCTTTGGGGTTCTTGGGAAAGAGATACATAAAACATTACTGACGTTTTTATTAATGATATTGATGTTTTGGTGATAAAGCTTTTGATAAGAAAGCAGCATGGTATAGGGAAAGACAGAGCCAAGGCGTGAGAGCCCCTGTGTATAGCCTCAAATGTTTAGACTGGTACTGATGCTCTCGGTCTCAGTGCCCTTAAGTGTCAGGCCCAACGGTAATACCTACCACATGGGGTTTTAAAGAACAAACAAAAAACCCAAACACACACAACTGCCTGATAACTTCGAATACGAATGTTACTTATGAGACTGAGCATTCCTTTAAGAGGACACATTCCGCCCTGAGCACAGTGGTGCAAGCCCATAACCCCAGCACTCAAGAGGCAGAATCAAGCAAGGATTACAAATTCAAGGCCAGCCTGGATTAACAGTGGAAAATGCTGTCTTTTAGAAAGAGTCTTAGGAGTCACACTTTGTGTAGATATCAGATAGCACAGGTTTTGGGCCAGGCTGCTACTACTCTAGCTCCATTTTACTGGAGGATACTGAGATCAAAAGCTGCTCCATAGTTTACCTGAGATGGTAGAGCATGGCCAGAGCTCTGAGTTTTCTGGAGGTTAGTATTTTTGCTTCCCCAGGTGGCCCTAACCCCTTTGTTCTGAAAGGAAATAGAACAGTTTCCTTAAGCCTTTTCCTCAGCAGCGGGCTTGCCTGATTTGCTCACATAATTGTTCCATTCTCCATCTGGTTTTCCATGCTGAAAACATTGCCCAAGGCATGCTTGTTTGTGAACAGGGGTTCCGCTCTCCCCCTCTAGATTGTTGGCCCTTTAGGGGAGGCTGCTAAGTCTTTGTCTTCCCACAGTTCCCAGTGTGTGGGGTATGGTTAGTGAGGCAGGATCCACACACCATTCCAGTACCACACTGTGAACACCTCTAGAGCCATTCAGGAGCAGGCATCTGGGGGCCTCTTAGGACTGAGTCCAGATTCAGATCAAGCAAATAGTCCTCTGTACTTCCTTGGTGCATTTCCCATGTTCTTGCTGCCTTTTATTTAATCTTATTTTTAAATTTAAAATTCAACATTAACTTTAAAAACTTACAGCTCCCTATAGTGGACACTCTTGTCACATGCCAGCCATGACAGTGGCCTCTATAAAAAACACTCTGAGTAGGGATCACAACGTGTAGGTGGTGACTTTGACATGACTTACTATGTATGACGGCTTGTAATGACTAGCCTGAGGATTAATTGATTACATTTGAAGATAAGAATAGGGCAAGAAATACTCTTCAAAAAAATCACCCTGTATAATCAATCAATTTATTTTATAAATGGAGCAACTCTGACATAGGTGATAAGGTGGTTCTCTCTGGGTCTCAGCTAAGCATCAAAAGTGCAGAAGAACCTACAAGTCCTATTTCTTGTCCCATGATAACTGTTTGATGCTTTTCAAAAATAATTTTGCTAAAATAGCAAGAATGCTAGGGAAACTTGTACCAAGACCTTAAGAACACAAACAACACAAACATACTCACCTCGGCATTACTTGCAATACTGAAAGCCTACAGTTTCCCAGCATTTGAGCATTAGATAAGAAAATTAGAATCTATCCGAGTGATGAGATGGTATGTGATATCATCATGAGAGATGATGGTTGTGAATAACATGATGATACGATGTGTACAAAGAGGAAGATAAGAAGTCATGTAAGCAAGCAGAATTATAATTGACTTTCATGGATATTCTCAGACACATTCAGGATGTGCACTATCTAACCTGGTTGCTGCCAGCTCATGTAGCCACTGGGCGCTTGAAATGTTGCTGGGACACATGCTGGATCTCCAAGACTGAGGCGATAAAAAGGAACACCTCATGAATAATATCTTATACTAATGGGTACTGAAATACTACTACTATGGTTATGATGGGTTAAGTAAAAATGTTAACTTATTTTCAGCTCTTTGTTAACTTGTAAGCATGGGATATGCTTTAACACTCTCTAATCCATTGCAACTTTACCAAGAGGAGGGCCTAGTGTGGGGAGAGAAGGCCCTAGCTCTTCACCTCCATGACTGTATTATGCCTGGATTTAGAGGACAAACACAGGCCAGAATTGTTCTGCTCTCAAGGTCTTTGGGAGACAAGGCAATGAAAGGCTCCTGTGTGAGAAGGGATGGAAGAGAGACTTAATATAAGTCCCCTTTGCCTTAGGTATTCTGGGCAGATGGAGGCCGCCTGCTCGCCCTGATGCTACTGCCTCTTTCTGGTAGCAGGCAGAATGGGTGGGTGGTGGAGCATGCAGATGTGGGCAGCTGTGCTTTGGTCCTACATTCTATAATTGTCTTCCAGTGCAAGTAACATTCCATGGCAGAGTTTTGTCTTGCTTCTTGCTAGCTGCCTTTTATGAACATCAGGGTTAAAAATGAGACTGAGAGACTAGTTTATAGATTATACGATAGTTATTGAAGAACCAGAATTTGTGAGCTTTAAGAATCTACAGATGTTTTTACAAATTCATCTCAATGTTTCCATTCCCTTTTCTTTTCTATAGGAAGACTGAGGCAGTAAAGAGGCCAATGATCCAAGTTTATGCTATCAGTGTCTGAGATACAATTAAGTCACCTCTTTGGGTCACATTTCCCTTGACTAGTCACTGAAGATTATTGTCCAGGTAGCCCTTCCTTTACTGCTTCCAGACATGTCTCTGAAGCCAACTAGGGATTGTGAAGATTTGCCATATGGAAAGAAATTTTTGAAAAAGACTTATTCTTCTAGTTGACCAAGCTTAAGAGATACTGCACTGAGAATTCACCCACTACAGAGCTGGTACCTGGCCTTCAGGGTAAACCGTGATGTGTGCCTACTCCCCTCAGCAGCATGTTTGACCTCAATCACCCACGTTTTTGTTCAGATTCATGGTTCTAAATCTGATGGGAAATCTATTATTGGACCATTTGATGCTTCCTAGAGAAGGGCCAAGCCACCTGTCAAGCCTATGGGCAACACAGACATGGCTAAGCAGAAGAGGCCAGGTCATATCCCTAGCTCCTCTGGGGTGGCATAATCCAGCTGCGAGGAGGCTGAGGTCCCTGTGCTCTGGCTTGATGCAGAGGTGAGTGAAGGACTTATTGTCCACTACTACTAAGTGGCAAGAAAGACATGGCTTAACAGTCTCTAGTCCACTGCAGCTTTACCAAAGAAGAGGGCCTAGTGTGGGGCGAGGATATGATATCAGAGGCTAGGAATTTGTTGGAGGGTGTTTAGTAAAGAGGAATGACATGTTCCGGTGTCTATTTTTGAAGCATTCATATGTAGTAAGAGAAGGGACTATGAATGTCAAGGATGGAGACGTGGAGTCCAATCAGGATGACACTGCCATAGTTTGGGTGATAGATGGCAGTGGAAAGACCAGAATGGGAACTGTTAAGGGTGAAAGGACACTTATGGCTCTCATGTGGGACATGCAATGAAAAGAAGTCCAAGAATCAAAGATATCTTTAATTTCTCCAGAAAATGGAAGGACTATTTCCTAGTAGAACAGATTAAGCACTAGTTAGAGGGTGAATCTGGGCTTCAGGTTTTGTTCAGCTTGAGATACTTCTGTTCTAGTGGACAGGATGAGAGCTAATGCACATCTTCCTTCTCACTGTATTTCAGGAGCATATGTTGGGCTATACTGTCGGCTTAAAGACAAATCAGATCCTGGTAAGGAGGCAGCTCATCTCTCATGCCATTTTTGAGACAGGCGAGGCCCATAGGACCAGAGGCTCTATCTAAGAGACTGTGGTAGAGACCATCATCCTGCTTCTCACCATGGTCAGGCCAAGGTGCATGAAGCTTGCAAAGGATAGAATGATAAACAGGGCAAGAGAAGTGTCAGCAACTGAGGGCACCACAGTTACAAGGACTTGCTGAAGATGCCAGTCCTTCCTCTGCTGTCTGTCTGGTCTTCAGCAACTTTGTTCCCTCTCCCTGGGTCTACTTTTTTGTTAACACAAGCCAAAGGCTGTGACTGCAACTTAATGGTGGAGTATTTGCCTAGCACACATGAGGCCCTTTTAGGTTCAATTACTACTATTCCAAATCAAACCAAACACAGTGGGCCTAATGGCATGGATGCTGTGGTCTGTTATGAGATGACTACATGAGGCAGTGTGTGAGGCTATTACTGTAGGGCCTGGCACATCCAAGTCTGTTTGTTCCCATGATCCTTCTTCCCATAGAACTTTGGAGACAGTTTGATAGAGTCAGGGCAGTGGGAGGCCTCAGTTGTTGGACTCTGACTTTTATATACTTTCCTGCATCTCAGAGACAGGGAGCAGAACAGGCCCCAGCATCTCTGTGAACATGAAGTTGTGATCTCTTTGCCATAGTAAATCCCCATCTTGGATTATTAAAAAGCCAGACAGCATGAGTGCTCCATGTGGTAGACATACTTGACACTTAATTTTTCAGTAAGTGGGTACACTGCACTGATAGAATTTTCAATTAGTGAAATAATAATATGATTGTGATTTTTAGTAAGAGTTGTTTGCATTGCATTAAAACAAATCAGTAGACAGGCAGAGGAACAGCTACCTCTTGGCCTGTTGCCACCTAGTGGCAATTTCTGGGATAGCCCAATGTCTTTTAGAAGTCTCTAAGAGATGGGGCAGTCCCTAACCAGACTACCAGATGAACAATTGAAACTTCTGGAGTCTACCCTGGTGTACTTCCCCATGATTCTATTATTTGCCCTTGGGTCATAACAAACGACATCGTCACGAGGGCATCTTTAAACAGCTAAAGCATCTATCCTTGGACATCCCCTGCCTTATTTTGGTTCTTACAGTCTCCAGAGGCAGTAAAGCACCTGAGTCCTGCTTCTCAGCAGTCAGGGCCAAGTAACCCAGTATGCCTAGGGCCTCCATGGTTTTCAAAAGCTTAGCTATTTAGATTAAAAGTATTTAGGTTTTAAAATACTTAAATACTGTAGCTGGGCAGTGCTGGTGCACACCTTTAGTCTGTACTTGAGAGGCAGGGGCAGGCCAATTTCTGTGAGTTTGGAGCCAGGTTGGTCTATGGAGTGAATTCCAGGACAGCCAGAGCTACACAGAGAAACACTGCCTTAGAAAAACCAAATCAAAACAAAAAAGTTAATGGCTTCCATGTATGAAAATTTGGAATAAAGTAGCAATAAATATTTAAAGTGTCCACAAAGTAGAAAATGTAAGTCAAGTGTAACGACACTCTTTAAGAAGTGATGCTTGAATCAGAGTCCATTTGAGTGCATTTGGACACTATAGGATGAGGACAGGCGAAAATGTCTGTAAAACCGGAAAGGCTCTGGGTGCCATGGGTTCTGTGCTACCGTGGAAGCACAGAACGACCTATTCACCCACCTCCTTTCTCTCTGAACTATGGGAGGTGGACAGACTTGCTCAGCTCCTGTAATTCAGTGAGGAACTAACTGGGAGCAGAGCCCAAGTTCATAACCCTTGGTCTCACTCATCTGTGACGTCTAGTTACCCGTATCAATAAACCAGATTTCTCTGCGGTGCTAGAAGCCTCTCTATGACACTAGAAATTCTTTCAGGATATGCCAAAATCACACTAGAAATTGACTGATTCGGTTATATAAAACAGAAAAAAATGAAGTTTAAACCTGCAGCAGTGGCTACACTTGTTTTGCACTAAAAATATCACAATTTTAAGTACATGCTTGCATTTTGTTTCCTATTCCAAGCTTCTGTAATCACAATTTATGATCCTTCTTGTGTTATTAAAAACTGATGGCCTAATTGGTATTATTTATAATCTTAGTGTACAGAATTATATGCTCATTTTTTTTCTTTTTTCTGCTTCAGTATTTTCTTGCCTTCTTAAAGCTTTTTGGAAGACCATTTTCTTATTTGGAAATTGCTCACCAAACATTAGAAACATGAAAGTCTAATCTTCATAACTAGTCCTTTTAGGACTATTGGTTGTTTGCCCCTGAATGTGAATTCATAAAGGAACCCCACATTACACATAGTGGTTTTTGGCTTTCAGGCTGTAAATATCAGGACTGGTGGATGATTGGCTTTGCTGAGAAATAGCCCTTATGATGTGCTTTAAATGACTCTAAAGGCTTTCTTTGTGGGAATGTCCAAAACAGAAGAGATCTTGTTGTGTAGCAGGGAGGGTTTCTGTGTGCAATCCTTGTGTGCATGGTGGGCTTTTGTGCAAAGCAAGGTATTCTCCGGGTGAGGGGAGAGCACATACACAGGCCTCAGTCCTTACAGTGCATTCTAGCACAGTTTCTTTTCCTCCCTAGGCTACTCTGCAGCCCTAGTAAGCCACAATCTCCTATAAACAATAATTTTGGCTGCAGACTACATAAGTAAGAAATATACATTGTGAAAGTTATGGCTTTACAGTTGGTCTAGTCTAGCTGTTTTAGATCCTAGGAGCAAGGCTCTGAAAAGGAAGAGACATGGTTGAGAGCAGAGTTCAGACCACAGTTCAGAGTTCTTGGTGGTAAATCAAAGGCTAGTTTATTTATGTTTGAGCCATTCCAAGAAAATGAGACCAAGAACAAAAGCCTGTTTTCCATTTCTGTATCCCAACCAGCACCTAGCATGATACTTGATAGAAGTAATGCCAATCAATGTCTTCATTGGATAATTACACTAAATAACATGAGAAGACTTCTTAGTTAAATCCTCAAAAGCTAAAGTTACACTGGTTACACTGGGACCCATCGATTCCTCTAGTGGGCATACAAAGAAAGGAAAGTATATTTCTACAAAAACTTGCATGCATGCTCAAAGCAAAGATCATTGTCTTTCCATCTCTGAGAAGCAGTAAAAAAACCAAAGTCCAGAGCAAACAACTGAGCTATCATCATGTCTACCCTAACTCTGCCTCTGGTAGTCAGTAGTTAAGAAAGATCAGGACCCAAAAAGCTTTGTGTCATCCAGGTCCTTTCAGTGAAAAGTAGAAGCAGTTGATATCCTTTAACCAATGGAAAAGCAAACTGCGGTGTAGCCGTACAGTAGAATACTACTGAACCATAAAAAAGAATGATCAGTGCAGTCAATTCTTGCTACCACATGACTGAACTTTCAAATCACAGTGTGTCAAGGAAAAGTTACAAAAGACCACCCACTGTATGATCACACACGAGATTCAGAAGATAAAGAAAGCCATAGAGAGAGAAAGTAGTTGACAGTGGCTAGAGAAAGAGGGATGGGAAATGATTGCTAATGGTTCTGTACTAATTGGGTGGGGACGAGTAAAATAAATGTAAATTTTGGTAATGATGGTGGTTATGCAAGTCTAAATACATGCAGAACTACTAAGTACCTTCTTGGTAAAGTGATCTTTATGGCATAAGGTATATCAACAAAGCCGTTACATACACACCTACACAACCCAGCCTCCCAAAAGCCCAGTGTAATATAGACAGTTGCATAATTTGTGTGTCCCTTATTTGACTGTGGTTGGGTATAAATGATAACTGAATAAAGAGGTCTGTGACAAACTACCTCTCAAGTGGCCTTCTAGGTTTATCTTAGCTACTTTTCAAGTCAGAACCTAATAAAACTTTGCTATGTATGTCCAACAAATTTCCATCACATACAGTAAAGCCAACTGGTGACCCGCAATATACACAGGCCTTAATAAGCAGCCATAGGATGGAGGAACTAACAAACTCATTAGCATAATATCCTAGGCGTAGTATCAGATGGACTGAATGCCCTCTAAGGACACAGTGTCACTCTTCCAAAAGCCAGGAGACCTCTTCCTGCTTTGCACCACAGACTTTCATTTTGTGTCAGCTTCTAGGCGGAGCATCATCAGATCCACAAGGCAGGCAGGGCTGGTCAGACTGGTGCACACATGACCTAGGAAAGCTGTGTCCTAGACAGCTGCCACCTTCTCTTTCTGATCATTGCCCACACTGCATCTCCCACCCCAAGTTTCTATGTCCTCCACAGGGACCCTCCTCATCCTTATCACATTAGCTCAATAATTTACTAAATCCCAATTTCTTTGGTGGTGGTGGAGGCATGACTCCTAGGTGGCTTGTTCATCATAGTGCAGGTTGGTTATCCGGAGGGAAACCTGGATTCCACTCTGCCTTTGCTGCCTACAGAGTCTTGTGTTTGAAAGAGTGATCATTCAATCAAGACACTATGTCATCATTTTTATGACTGTGGTATTTAGGAAACTTCCTATTAGATCTCATGCAGACTGCAGAAAGGAAATGTGGAAGAATAAAGAGAAAGGGAAATACGTACTAAGGGCTGTTAAGTGCAAGGCACTGTGGGGTTTTTTTTTTTATCAGCCTCACAATAGCCTTGTGGAGTAGATAGTAAATATGTGTTTAGTATAAGTGGAAATGGAGACTCAAAGAGTCCAAGAAATGTTCTGTCAGCTTCCAGTTAAGCCAGGGTGGGGTTAAACTCCAGAGCCAGGTTTTCTCTGCCATGCTTGATCCTAGTGATGACAGCTGGGTCAGAGAAGTCACGTCAGGGAGCTCCACTAGTTACTATATAGTTCTGAAGCCAGGAGGGCCCCCAATTTTCTGTGGATCTTGGGGAGGTCACTTACCATTCTTCTACCTTACTTATCATTATCTGTAGAGTACCTTGAGAATGTATGTTTCCAGAGATGTGTCAGGACAGAGAAATACTGTCCAAGCCTCCTATCTCAGATCAGTAGCTCCCGAAGCTCTTCCCAGAAGTGCATGGGTGAAGCTTTGGGGCCTTGGGAACATTCCAGTAGATTCAACTCTGACTAAAAGTCATCAGAGTTCCATCTGAGAACAAACATGAGTCTTGCTTTCCCACCTTCCTTCCCTGGGCTCTGCCCTGTGTTAACCTTCCGGCTGCCAAGCTGCCCCAGAGACTACTTGTAACTGACCACCTCTCTGGAACCCATGACCCCTGAGTAGATTTCTAACAAATGAACAAACAGAATTAACTGGGGAAAGACATTTCCCCTCTTTCCTTTTCTCTATCCCATTTCTCTTCCCACTCCTCTCTACCCATTCATTCACTGCACGGTCTCTTACTGTGCTCTTTCCTTTCCAGAGGATACATACACCATATGGCTCTCAATTATCAAATCTGTAAGTGTCAAATCTAAGTTTTAGCCGTTTGTGCCCACTAAGTGTTTTACATAGAAAGCAATTGTGAAATTACTCTTTAATATTTCCTTCCTTTTTTGTTCACACACTGATTCTTACCCCCAAGGCTGGGGTGACATTCTTTCCTATACTCTGGGTCTTCAACACAACTAGAAGTTTCACAGTGTTATTTACTTACTTGGAAAGTGTCTTTCTTTTGAGCTTTTGAAATGACTTCCGTGGAGTTGGGGATTTAGCTCAGCGGGTAGGGCGCTTGCTAGCAAGCGCAAGGCCCTGGGTTTGGTCCCCAGCTCCGAAAAAAAGAAAAAAAAAAAAAAAAAAAAAGAGAAATGACTTCGTGCTCTGCATGTCTGTTGCAGAGGGTAGGGAACCTCACTGCAGTGCTGTGGTGTGAGATATTCAACACATACTTCACCCACGTGTAGGAAAGGCTCTGTTGTCTGCCCTGGAAGCAAATGCTAGCCTTAAGAGAACTTTTTTTCAGCTCTCTGCCTTCCTGTGCTTCCCTTTAGGGAGGGGTGGATTTCACTGGTCTGTTTGGGCTTGTTTTTTGTAAAGGTTCCTAACACCACCTGATTTCAGTGGTTGGCTCAATATTTTTTATATACTTAGAAATTTGTGTAGAAACTTAGAGAGGTTAAAAAAAAACAAGCCTATGTTAAGTAGGTCCACTGTGGCATGATGGGCAGATAAGCTTCACGGGAAGGGCGTCCTTTGATTTGTTCATAAGGATTTGGATCCAACAGTACAGTAAATATTATGTTTAAGAAAGTGAAATATATGTTGAAAGGAATATGCATATTGTTAAAACATTTCTATTTATGTAAAAGATTCATGTAATTTTATAAAGGATGGTAAGTGCTCTGTTGACTGTACTAGTAACAGATGTTCAGCCACATGTTTATGCTGTTCTTTTACTGAAAAGTCATGCACTACCTGATACTTTATTTTTAAAACATACCAATGCCATCACATTTTAAGTTAGCTCAAATTAGTTATTACTAAAGAAATATAAATAATTAAAAATAACAGAAGGGCGTTTAAAAACTATTTCCACTGATAAAGCTGGAAGGTTCTGTTAAAGGAGCCCCTTCAGAATTCCAGGCTTGTGTGCCACTTCTTGTTCTTTTTCTGCAAAGACAGATGGTGTCAGTAATTGCCTATATATTTAATTAAGTTAAAAAGCTACATAGGAAGGGCTTGGCAAAACAAAACAAAACAAAACAAGAAATTTTGTATTATGAGCAAAAAAGCAAAGGAGCAGACACTGGTAATGTGAGACAGCACTTTCATCCCTGATAGATACTCAGGTACCCATATGTCCTGGAGCTTGGGCTGCATTTTATCCACAGAATTATGAGAATATCGATTAAGTACACGCTGGAAGGGTCAACAATAGCACTTTACATTTTGACCAACTGAAGGAGAATGATCCTACTTGTTCTGGCCCTACTGTTTGACCTAACATCTGAGTCACCACCATTTTGTCCAAATACTTGAGCAGTTACTCTAAACCCCCCTTACATTGTTTCCTGGTATTCCTCACCTACAGGCTGGCTAATCATTGTGAAATTATTATTGGTGGTGGTGATGGGGTGTGTGTGCAGCAGCTACTTATAGAAAGTGGTTTGGAAAACTGACTTAGCCATTCTTGTGGTGTCTGTTTTCAATGTTCCCATCCCGTGAATCCACCTTCTGGCTTAATGGCAATATGGTGCTCCCAGCTGTGGTAGAGTATATGGGCTGCACACTTAAACTCTTAAAGCTTAAAAATGGCTACCACAACACTGATTTTATTCCATTCCTCTTAGTCATTAACATTTAACGATTACCTTATGTGCTGAGCACAAGGATGGAATATATTAACAAAAATAGGAGATGTGTTTTTCTGGCTTTAAGCTGTTCAACTCAATTCAACAAGCATATTGAGGAAATTCGAGGGAATAGACATTTTCTCTGGTGTGTGTGGGGGTGCGGGGGGGATGGTGCTTACAGAAAAGTCATCATCAAGCCTGTGTAGCACCACAATGCTTGCTGGGAAAGACCTCAGGCCTGTAGTCACATCAGCCATGGTAGGAACCTGAATTAGTCACTTCATAGCATTGTGACCCTGAATATGGCACTGTAGCCACAGTTCCTCATTTGTAAATTAGGGATAATAATTTACAGTGGTAATTAGAGCACTTACTCTGACCATTGGTACTATACCCCAGCTCCACAAAACTAGAAGATTAAGCAGCAGTTGAACGGGGATAAATTAAGGTAGGCTTCCATGTAGAGTTGAATTTTGAAGGAAGGGAATTTAAAACTTGCATATTGACAGACAAAAAAGGAAAGGCAAGTTGGGATAAAGGCAGACTGTGAGAGGTAGGACAAGAATACATTTGCTGAAAACGGCATCACTAACTTGGTTTGGAGAGTCCTAGGGATGTGATAAATCCACAAATAATACCATGTTAATTGCAGGAGGGAATAAGTAAGATCTGAGGCAAATTATGCTGTGTGTCATCACATATCATCATTCCATCTTCATGCTACAAGAAAATTGAGTGTTAAAGACAGTTTGTGGAGCCCATTTGCTCTATAGCAATGGACAACTTAAAAACAGGTAGGAGACTAAACAGATCACTTCTAAAGAAGACATAGAAGAGGCCAGGAGACATATGAAAGGTGTTCGACTACTTATCAGTGAAATGCATATTGAACTGTGAGATCCTCACATCTGTTAGAACAGCTACTTCCATGGTGTGGGTATGGTCTGTTCATTCCCCTGTCTCCATACAGAGGTTTGTGTGCTGGAATCTTGGTCCTCAATGTGATGAAATTTTAAAGGGTCATGTTCTAGTGGGAGATAAGTAGTTCATGGATGATCGATCCTCATGAATGGATTAATACTGGTCTTGCAGTGTGTAAAGCATGAGTTTGCTACAGAGCAGTTGGCTCTAACAGAGTCTGGGATTCCTTCTCAATCTCTTCTTTAAAAAATCATCTAATATATGTGTGTGCGTGTGTGTGTGTGTGTGTGTGTGTGTGAGTGTGTGTGTGCATGTGTGTGCGAGTGTGTGTGAGTGTGTCTGTGCGTGTGTGTGTGTGTGTGTAAATGCACGTGAGCCACAGCATGCATGTGGAAATCAGCGAATAGTTTTATGGAGTTGGTTAGTTGGTTCTTTCCTTCAACCTTTATATGGGTTCCAGAGATCCAACTCAGGTTGTCAGACTTGTACAGCAAGCATTTTACCTCCTGAGCCTCTCTCTGGCTCTTTTGCTCCTGTCTTACCATGGATAGTTAAAGGGAAAAATTTTAACTAGTGTAGATTTCCACATGGAATTAAATTTTGAGCATGTTTTGAGGGAAGAGAAGGTGTATGTTAATAGGCAAAAGAAGAAAAAGGAAGGAAGGAAGGAAGGAAGGAAGAGAGAGGAGGCAAGTTGAAATGAAGGTAAGTGTGGGAGGTAGGAAGAGAGTGTGTTGCATCTGGATGTACTTTCGGCATTGAGATACCATCTCAATGTCTACATCTGTATGTGTATACCCCACAATTTCTTTAACTATTCGCCGATTGAAAACCTGTCTCATGATGCTATCTCATGGTGGCATGAGACCCTCACAGACTAAGTGCTAGTTCAGCTCCTAAGCACTGTTGACTAAGTAAATCTCTTTCTAATTATTCTGCCTCAGACTAGTATAACACTCTTCAAAAACCAAAAGATGGGGCTGGGTGGCAGCAAACACCTTTAATCCCAGAACTCAGGAAACAAAGGCAGTGGAATTTCTGTAAGTTCAAAACAACTGTGGTCTATATAACAAGTCCCAGGAGAGTCAGGGGCTCCAGAGAGATTAGTATATTATAACTATAATTACCATAGCCAGTATGGAAAACAGTAGTGTTTCCTAAGGAGGAAAAAGAATAGGGGGAGTGGGGAGATGGCTCAGTAGTTAAGCACTGGCTGCTCCTTCAGAGCCCTGGATTCAGTTGCCAGCACCCACATCGTGGCTTAGAACTGTCTGTAACTCTAGTTCCAGGGAACTTCTGCCTCTGTGGGTACCAGGCACATATGCGGTATGCATACATACATAAAATTAAAAAAAAAAACCTTGAGAAAATCCCCAAATCTTTAGAAATAAATAGAAAGAAGAGAGCTGTCATACGATCCAGCCATTCCACTATGGGGTGTGTACCCAAAGAAAATACAGTCATTATCTTGAAGAGATGCACATCTCTATGCTCAGGACAGCATCATTCATAATACTCAAGATCGTGAGACAATTTTTCAATTGGTTAATAGATAAAGAAATTGGGGTGTACAGACATACAGACTTAGACACAAAAAATGGAGCAGTAGCCATTGCAAAGGAAATTCTAACTCGTGCTAACATGAGTGGACCTGAAGGACACTATGGCAAATGAAGCAGGTGAGGCCCAGCAAGGCAAGCACACATGGTTTTACCTACAGATAGAATCTAAAAATGTCTATCAGAGGGCAGAAGGTAGGAGAGATACTTCAAATCTAATAAAACATTAAAAAGTACTGTGTGATACAGTGTGGCACTGTGACTGCAGCTGATAATCCTGTGTGCCTGAAGTCTGGTGTACAGGAGTAATTTCTCACAAGCAAAGCAGCCATATGAGGTATTGGGTGTGTTATCGAGCGTGGGATAATCACTTTACAGTGTTCACATACATTAAAAATCACAGTGTGTACCTTAAACACCTCTGATTTGTATTTGTTGGCTATACCTTAATAATGCTAGAGAGAGAGGAGGACAGCACTGCAAAGGAACACTCATCCTACAGAAAGTGAGGTGACGTGGGAGGACAGCATCAACCTTGATTCTGCCATGCTCAATGGCAAGGGGCACAGCCTTGTGTAGGGAACCAGCAGCTCTCCCTCAGCGCTAACAGGAAAGCTTCCCTGCCCTCAAGCTTGTCGTCCTCCTGAGTACTGCAGAAATGCGCATCTTCTGAACAGTGTGCAGGCAGTGAGTGTGCCCAGGTTTTCTCTGCCGTGGAACTGTTTTTTTTTTCTGGACACAGAAGTGTCTTTGCTCTGACAGGAAACAAGGATGGGAGAGACATTGGGAGAAGCAACTGACATACACAGGCTGTCGAGGCTCGGGATGTGAAGTGTCTCCTCAAAATGGTCATGCTCTGAAAAGTGCGGGTGTTTGGGGGTTTCTGGGGACTTTGGGTGGTGGAGTACAGCTAAAGAAGTGCCTTGCTGAAGGCAAATCTTGAAAGCTCCATCTTCCCCAGGTCCCTATGTGTCTCTCACTTCTTCTTGTCCACCAGAAGGCAAAGAGGCTCAACTGCCATACACCTTCAGGTTCTGCTCCAGTGAACAGGGCTGAGAAACCCTGACTTGGACCCTTCAAGACTGGACTCAAGGCTTTCATCCCTCACACCGTTTCTCTCTTGGTGCTCTTAACAGTGGGGCAATGGTACCTGAAACAGGCTCACTATGTATAGGTCCACGGGCTGCCCCGCAGAGATCTGAGGCTCAGGCTTGGATTAAAGTTTTCTAAACATTAGGGTTTATAAAGTAAGGAGGAGATTAAGAAGACATTTAAGAATAACCACATATGGCAATATTAGATGTATTAAATTAGTATTTAGCTGGCCACTTGTTCACTAATCAACATTGGTGTAATTTCACACTATAAACCTGTCACCATGTGCTGGTGTCTATTGCTCATCACTGTCATCGTCATCACTCGTGTGCTGCAGGTTTCTACCACTGACACAAAGGTACAAACCTTTGCAGGGGACAGGGCTTTGCTTTACTGTCTCAGGATCCTCTGGGATCTACTTCCTCTTCACTGGGTATTAAGTTGTGATTAACAGTGTGCCTATTATAGCATTTAGAAACACTGACTAATAGGCACTTCTGTTTATACCAAAGGCCTATTAAATTTTAATTTAGATATACACTATTAACCCTCTTATATATAAATAAAATACCTTCCCTAAAGAGGGAAAGTAAATCTCATTGAGCTCCCTTGGTGAGTTCCTTATATATCTTGAAAACAAAGATAAGAAGCTTTTGCAAATGATATTACCAGAGGGGACTGAGGGAGAAGTATTCATTCATTCATTTAATAAATATTTATTCAGCATCTATTATCTGCCAGACAGGGTGCTAGGTGCTGGGCTTACAGAAATGAGCAAGAAGGAATTATGATGCTTCTGTAGACCTCGGGTTTGCCTCCTCTGAAATAAATGTATTCATTTTTGATGCGTATATATCACTTTGAGATGATAATGCTCAGTGAGTTTTTAAAAATAATGCTAATTTGATTCAGATTCCACTTACAGTTAGAAAACCTGCTGAGGGTCTCTGTGACAGCTTTACATGTGCTTATGACATTTGATTTAGTGACAACAGCACCTTGTATCTATCTGCTCAGCCTCTCAGAACATCCTGTGAGAAGCAGGGCAGGAATTTTCCACTTGTTAATGATAGGTCAAGGCCCAGTGAGTTATCTAACGTATCATACTAGCCAGAGTGGAGAGGCTAAAATAACATTATAACGAAATATCCTTAGGTGATTTTCCTGTTGCAGGGTAAGCCTCTATATTTAAAAACCCACAAAAACACTTTTCAGAATAAATGGTTTGATATGCCCATGAAAGGTCCCTGATGCAACTTGCATTCAGAGGTGGGACTCAGGATATCATTATGACGCGCATGGGTTAAACCACCAGTGGGTTAAGTTTCTGACTGTACTATTGGGAGGCATTGGAACTAGGAAGAGTGGAGCTCGTTGGGGGAGGTAGGCTACTTGAGGGTAAGACTTGAAGGATGGAGTTTGTCCTCTGTTCCTTGTCCACAATACTTCAGTTTTGCTTCAGGCCCATAGCAATGGAGCCAGGTAGCCATAGACTAAAGACTCTGAAACTGTAATCTAATGTAAATATCTCCCCCCCCTTACATTCTTTTTCTCATATGTCAGCAGCAAAAAGTCTGACCAAGGTCATATGGCATATAGTCTGATACACCAGGAGCTCCATTTTTGTTTTTCCTCACAATTTTTACCTTGTGACAAGTCGTCTTTTGTGACTGTCCTATTGATGAGGGGCTATTACTAAGCACTTGTAGCCACTTTTTGTCTCAACTCTTTTCTTAAAGATTGGATTTGGGTCCTATAATCCTTCCTCCCCATCTTCTGTAGGATTCCCTGAGCTCTGCCTCAATGTTTGGCTGTGGGTCTCCGCATCTGCTCCTATTAATTGCTGGATGAAGTCTCTCTGATGATGACCATGCTGGGCCAGAAGGGTCAAGGACACCACAAAAACACAGCCCACAGAATCAACTAACCAGGTCACATGGGGGCTTGTACAGACTGAAGTGACAGTCAGGGAGCCTGCATGGGGCTGACCTTGGTTCTTTGCATATGTTATGGTTGTATAGCTTGGTGCTCTTGTGGGACTCTAACAGTAGAGCAGGGGCTGTTTCTGTGATTCTTTTGCCTGCTCTTGGGACCCTTTTCCTCCTACTGGGTTGCCTCATCCAGCTTTGATATGAGGATACGTGCCCAGTCTTGTTATGCTATGTTTGGTTGTTATCCCTAGGAGATCTGCTCTTTTCTGAAGTGAAATGGAGGAGGCATAGATATGGGGGAAGAAAGAAGGTAGGAGGAGGGACTGGAATGACAGGAGGAAAGGAGGGGAAACTGTGGTCAGGATAAGAATGAATGAATAAATATTTTAAAAAATATTGCATTTGGGAATATAGTGTAGAATTTCTGCCTAGAATGAGAAGCTTTGGATTCAATTTCCAGCACAGCAAGAAATGAAACAAAAAGACTTAGTTTCATTTTCCTGTTTTCTTTTAAAATATATCTATTAGCATTCACAAATGAGGGGCTTTTGTTTTACAAAGTTCATAATTAATATGGATGAAGAGATGGCTCAGAGGATAAAGTGCTTGCTTTACATGTATGAGGACCTGAGTTCAATCCCCAGCACCCATGTGAAAAAGCCAGGTGTGATGGTGCGTGTCCATCATCCCAACCCTTGAGAAGAGGAACGGGAGGATCTCTCGCACTTATTGGGTAGGCAGTCAAGTTCCAGATCCCGTCTCAAAAAAAAAAAAAGTCACAGTCGTACATGCCTCTAAGTCAGCACCTGAGAGGGGGCATGGGCTTGACAGTCAGCTAGGTCTACACAGTGAGTTCCAGGCCATCTAGGATTCCCCTCTCAAAACAAAAAAAGGGTAGAGAGTGATTACAGAAGACAGCTGATGTCAACCTCTGGCCTCCACACACAGGCACACATATGAATGAGCACTGTACACATACATGAATCCCCACATGTACACATAAATGAACCTGTACACATACACTTCACAGTTATCTACAAGCAAGAATTTTTAAATCTGGGATTTCAATAGACTGCATTTTTGACAGTTTATTTGTTTAATTGTTATACGTCATATTTATATGAGGTAAAACATACTTGTAAATCACAGATTATCATCTTTCTCCATGTGTGTTGTGCATGGTTTTTACTACTACCCTTTACAACCTCTTCCTACTTAGAACACATTCTTCCTTACACTCCTTCAATCTTAATTAGCCTTCAGCTCCCATCCCACCTACTCTGTAAAAACCTCTCTTGATTGCTCCAAACAGAAGGGACCTTGCTCTTATCTGAATGCACACAGCAAGTGTCGTGGCAGTTAAACTGACATTACCTTTTTGATGTCTCTGTTATTGTTCTTTGAAGTTGTCAGTTAAGCCTTTTCTTGTGATTCATTTTTCCAGCTTGTCTCCCCAGCTACATTGTGTACTCCCTGAGGGCAGGCACTTCCCATCTCTATTATCTCTGTAGCTTTTCTAGCACCTGCTATGATGGCATGTGCATAATAGATGCTCAACAAATACTTGTTTCATTAGTGTTTTGCCTAAATGAGTAAACTCCAAAGAGCTGGATTTCCTAGATGTTCCAAAAGCCCTTCTACTAACAAATAATAATTAGTTAAACTAAGGGGACTGCCATTGTGATAGCTCTCATGGAAGAATGAGAATGCAAGTAACCTTAATGCATTTTCTAGATGATATAAAAAGTACTATGCGTGCCTATGAACCAGAAAGAGAACAGACCACCATGAACCTATAGCAAGTGAAATTGGATGACAGATATAAAGTGGCTGACAGCATACATGGCTTGTTTATCTCTGTTCCCTTGAGTGGGGGACATTCAGAGTAGGCCCTCAGAATGTTTGTTCAAAGAGTATGTCAATCTTTCCTCAATCCAAATCTTTTGGAGGTATTTGATGTTCTTCCTAGAACTGTCCACTCCACAACACTAAGCAGAACCTCTCCCCTCAGTCTCAGGTGAGAGGCGAGATCCTCAACCCAGCTACCACGAACCTGTCTCCTGGACTACCATGTACTCTGCTTGCAGTCTCCAAAGGCCTGGGATCTCCCCAT